>NW_015551089.1:1555211-1604750 GCF_001515605.1 Sinocyclocheilus anshuiensis | reverse complement strand
TATATATACAGTATATATATATATATATATATATATATATATTATCACCTTACAAAAACCTTAAGCTAGGAAGAAATTGTATTGTAGATATTGTAGAACTATACAGAGAGAAAATGTATGAGTAATTGCATTTTGTTGTGGAAGTCTTGCTAAGCACTGAATTTCAACAAGCTTTTTTGGCTTTCTTCAGCGGTTTCTTTTTTGGTTTGAAAAAAAAAATTAGGTGTTTAGATCCTGCAAGCAGGAGCAGACTCCGTTGAAAACCTCATATGAACTGAATAGTAGGGTTACAGAGGGGTTTTCTTAACTCTGTGAACCTTGGTCTCACATCAAGGAGGGCTGCATAGATGAATTGTTTTGTGCAATCCTCAAAAATTCAGGCCTGATGGTAGGGTTGCATTACGATGACATGTCTTTTTCTCTTTCACTTGCAACTAATGAAAGTGGTTCACCGCACAGCGAGTTAAGAATGGCTCTCACTGCCACTGCCGGTGAGACCCGGCTGAGAGATGGGGAAGAGCAGAAATAAGGGCCAGTGGGTCCCGGTCTGCGATTTTAGTGTTGAGAGGGTTTAATGAGAAGCACAGAGAGGGCAGAGAGAAGGAGGGAGGGGACCTGGGTGGAGTTTGGCAGTGCCTTTGCTCCCATCATGCCATTCCAGTCCCCGGACAGTCGGCTGAGCAAAGCAACAGTTCCAACATTGTAATTTGGAACTAAAAATATGACACTTTCTTTCCTCTTTTTCTTCTTTTTTCAAACTGCGGTACCCCATTATGGTCTTTTCTCCCGTGCCAAGTATGCATGTGCAGGCCCTCGTATCGACTTCTGACAAGTTAAGAGAACACTTTCAAACATGCTATAGCAACAGTATAGAGCTAATTTAATAGGTGACTGGCTACTTCAGTGTCATGAAAATTACTCACTCTCCTGCAAAGATCATTATATTGAGGCTGCAATGCTTCATGAGGTTTCTTATTATGCTGTTAGCTTCCAGGCTGGACAGGTCTGTATGGCACTGCACAATATAGTGACTATGTTACAGCAGCAGTTAAATGTACCCTTTTTTGTCTCTAAATGAGTACTTATGTTCACACATAACTGAGACAATTACTGACAAGGCAGTCTGTACATCCATGGAATTATCACAATACATCATAAACAGTATTTATGGCATAAAGCAGGGCAATTACAGCACATTGTTTAACTGATGCAATAAAAAAAAAAAACCAGGATGAACGCCAAAGCTTGACACATTCAAAACCATTTGTGCGATGTTGACTATAACGTGTTTTGCCACAACGAAACAATAATAATTTGGAAGAATTTGTTGCCAGCCCAGTAGAATGTACAATGCATCCTTTAATCTACATTATAATGAAAACATACAGTTACAAAACAATGAACTACTTTTATAGTGCATAAAACAAAAAATATGACAACAAAATTGTGAGGTTTGACCATAAGCAAATTAACTGAATGTGTTATTCATTATGTAACATGCATTGCTTTTTAAAGGGATAGTTCACCCAAAAATGAAAAAGTTATCATGTACTCACTCTCAACCTTTCATTCTTCTACAGAACACAAAATGAGATCATTTAATGAATGTTGGGTAATTTTAATACAGCACAGTCTGAATCACGGTTACACTTATTAAAGCACCCAAAGTGTCAGCAAATATTCTAGCAGCTCACTGATCACTGTCTTTCAAATAGTTTTGAATTTTTATTTGATTGCGCATAGCAAATTTCTTGCAACCCGTAAGCTTGCAAACATTCACAGTTGACCAAGGTGAAGCCTGTCGTTTGTTGGCCCCTAGTGTCACTAAACAAAAATGCAAATGTCATTGCAAACATAATCAGACAGGTTTTCCAAACACTCCCCCATCTTCTATTGTTTGGACAAACAGATAGACCCATCCCAATCTCATGCAGTTTGTTAAGCCATCAAGCTGTATTGGTTTGGTTGGGATGCTTAAACTTTTCAAGGAGATGAACTAGCAGATGTAAAAACATTTACACTTCATCAACTGCTTTTTAAAGAGATTTTAATGAACAAGTGGGATTACTTGTTATGTGCCCTGTGCTTTGTAAATTAATCTTACAAATACATTAAATAACGTGCCACAGGATATCCTGCACAAGCACTTCTGTTGAACCTTGTAATTACAGATTTGGTAATGATGATGATGATATTTGTATATGGGGGTGTCTCTACTTTCATCTCTGTCATAGCAATTAGCTTTAAATTTAGTTGTCCAACAATATATATAAACTTAAAACCAAGAGCCGCCATAAGGTTACAGTAGCAACACCCTGACATTTTGACATATGTTCTTTTGGTGTTTTTCTGCTTGTGGAATGTTTTATGGATACACACCAGCTTCATCAAAAAGCGCAACAGAAATGACCGGCTGGGAAGCCAGCAACTAACTTGAGTACAAGGCATGCAATGCGAGGGTGGTGCTGCTGGATGGATTCGAAATGATTCTGAGCTAAGTTTACATTGTTTTTTAGAAGCTTGGTCCCTGAGAATCTGCTAAGTCAACTACAATTTTGTTGAAGCTTTGCATCTACTCCACATCTTATGTAATACTGGCTTATAGCTCAAATTTGTTTGACATGTCAATCACTTGCTGAAGTTACTACCCGCTAGAAGAACTGGAAGTGAACCCCTTTTGCTTATATAACCTTATGCAGCCTCGGTTACTGCTCACCCCACAATTCTTAGGTTTCTGAAAGCTACACCCTGGTGTTGCAAACAACATTTACCATTACGTGACCCCCTTTTTATACACGAGTCCCCACAGAGTGAACAGTTTTTCATAGGAAATCATAGGGTGATGGCAACCGATCTCTTTTAATCACAGCCACAAATATCAAAATAAAATTCTATCTAAAGACTAAGCAGCACTGCCAGCAAAGAAATAAATCAATGGACGACAACAATATGAATTGCTTTTAAAACTGCTTGTCAAGGTGCAAAAGTAAACACAATATGAGCTCAAATGACCTTCTTTGTATGCTCAAAATAAACCTACATTCAAAAATCATTCAAATATGAAGTAACCTCAACAAAGGAAGCTAATGTTGACATGTTTAGCTTTAATCTGAGCTACCTTTTTTGTATAGTAATTGATAGGTTAGCATTTTTAGCCAATTCCTCAAATCTCTGTCTGAATATGTCATGTGGAAGTTGAAAAAAAAAATTTCAGTAGATAAAGTGCAAAATTATGCCTGTTTAAATCCCACTTGCATGAATATATATATATATATATATGTTATGCCATATTGGTCTGGTTAACATGAAGCTCAGAAATTTGTTTTAGAAAAAAACTCAAAACTCATCTTAAAAAATAATGAGACCAAAGAATCTTGTAGACCCACATGTCCATAATTACAAAATTGCTGCAGTCTTCACATCACATGCATGAAATGGATATATGGAGTTTTTATAGAGTTGCGTGTACACGTGACCTCCTGTTACAGGAGAATGTTCCTTGAAAAATGCTAAATTAATGCAGCCACTGTATGTTTTAATAATACATAATTTAATTGCTCTGTGATTTCAACAATACCGCTGACTGGCTTAACTAGCCAGATAGTAGAGCTATAATGTTATATAAAGCATAAAGTATAAACTTTCCTTGAAGTTGCACTGCAAGTGAAACCAGCAGATTGCCATGTCATTTTTTCCAAATGAAATAGATGGGTATTATTAGATATAAACATAAGATTTATATTCCTAGAACAGGGAGTCACTAGGTTGTTTACTGGTGACTCCCTGTTCTGTTTGCTTCATCTTTATCTGCACTATATTTATCTGTATTTTTTACGCAATCTAAAGTTCCAGCATGAATGTTCGGCTTCTTTGCCAGTAGTGGATTACATTATGAACACAAATTTCAGAATGTCACATCATGTGTGATGTCTAATTTGAAGTGTAAGCTTTTATGTCCCTCACCGTGTTCAATGGGCTGGTGGTGGCAACTGGCGAATTACAAAAGAAAACCTACTGAACCTTATTATTATGTTGATGCAAAGATTTGAAATGCATTGCAAATTATTTTCATTGAATCCTAAATAGAACTGTAACATCACACCACTTGCCTTGTTGATTTAAAGTTGGAAAATGTTCTGTTTTGGTCAACAGCTGTTTTCCATTTACCATCCCTTACTTCATACTGGTAAAAATGGGTCCCAATAAGGGCCCAACAGAAAGAAAACAAACAGCCTGGTCTGGACAACCTTAAAACATCCCTTTTTAGACACTTGTGGAAATTTCACATTTGCCAATGTAGCAAAATCCTGCAAGATGTATTGTCGTGGTGGACTCGGATGTCATTTCCAGGCCCACCGCCTTGGCCTTCACATTATGTGATAAAACACTTGAGAGAGGGCTTAGCTAATGGAAACAAAATGAGAGAACGTGAGTGTCTGCTTTGTTTCTTTTTTAAACTAGTGAAGTGGTCTGACATGTGACTAAAAACAGGGTGAAATTCAGTCAGCCAAACTGTTATTTCATCAAGGCTTTTCCAGCTGTGTCCCTTGCGACCCAGCCATTTTTGACAGCAATTAAAACCAGCAAAGGAAGAGAGAAAAGGCATGAAATGCCACCATAGGATATTTGACCTATGAAGTGTAGATTCATCCCCTAATTCAGTTTGACAGTATGGTCAAAACCTTTAGACATGGGCAGTTATGATTAAATTTGTGTCGGCGTTTCAATCCAAAACACACACACACTTAGACACACAAAAACAGAGATTATTCAGCTATAGACTATAGGCCGTTGACTGTTCTATAATGTGTATTCTGCCTGATTTATGTGTTATGTGTTACCTAACAAACTTTATTTAGCTGGGATCCATAGTTTGCGTACAACACATTTCTGCACAATATTTCCTGTTACAAAGAAAAGCAAATTTCTTAAAATTATGACACTCATGAAAAAACATCATATACCACGATATTTTAATTAAACTGATGATCCAGTAAGCAGAAACTACAGTTACTCCAGGAAATTTTCTCAACTGAAATTTTAAGTGTTATGAACTGTGGTCAACAAAATATAAAGCACAGAATTAAAGGTCTCAAATCATAGAATCTGTAGCTGGTATTTTGCTGTTGAAGAACTATGTATTCTCTGACCAGAATTACAAGAAAAGACCATAGGTCAGACTGTGCTTTTCCCAGTAACTCTTTAGGTTGCGGTGTTGGCTTTGCAGAATTATGCTGCAACATTTTCTTTCAAAGGTTCTGGATCAAGAAAGAGCACTAATATTTGCTGTAATGTCTAACTGTTAGATGACACTGCACTGGTGCACACTGTCATTGAGCTTGTTACATAAATAAAGACTACAGCTAAGCTGTTGTAAGTTCTTCATGAGCCGAGAAAGCAATAAACCTTCAGTACACAATATGAATGTCAATATAAAATTTATTTTCTAGTAATGCACAACAGTAGGAAGGCTCACAGGACAAAAAAACAACCTTTCAAACATCTACTTTTTAAATAGCCATATAAATGTCATAATATTTTGGTCCTTTCCGCTTAGCCTTCATATAATATGTGATAGAACACCTCTTCTTGAAAATAAACTTCTGGAGACAGTTTAGTGCAGCTCAAGTGAAAAAAAGAGTGGGTTTTTTTTGGGGAAAAAATGTCTTTGTATAGAAATTTGCTTACAGAAGGAAGCAGCAAAGATCGCCCAGCTAGCACTTTACAGTCCACCCCACTATTCTACTGTCTTTCCAATTATAGTCTAATTTTACACTTCAAACTGCACTGTCATGCAGTAAATGAAAATAAATAACCTCTGTTTAAAAAAAAAGGTTATTATTTTGACAATTCTATATTTTCCCTCTTGGAGACAGTATATATCACCTAAACCAATGATTACCTTCACCGGATGGGACTGTTCTCCAAGCACAGTGTGGGAAGCACTGGCATACGCTTGATTGTGTTAGCAAATGTCATTGTGTTTATTTTTTCATAGCCACTAAGAGCCATGTTTGTTTAACGTGATTAGTTTACCTAAGCCATGTCAGCAAAACACCTAGTATCTAGTTCATTTATGTGGAAATGGGTGGAAGCCTCCTGCCAGGGAGATTGGAAGTATTTCCACGGGGCAATCCTTCACCTGCTTCCCCAAACCTAGCATTTGAGGTTAGCCTAATTCAATTAGATGTGTCAGAGTTAAGCAGAGCCAAGACCAGCCCAATGACCCAGAATTGTAACTTGGTGGGATGTAAAGGCAATTTGTGGGAGTTCCATGCCAATTTTGCATCATCTGGTCTCGCCTTTGACACATTTAACAGTGCCCAAGGTAATTAAGATGGATGATTTGCATTCGATGATGTCTTTCCTGGCTCAGTGGACTGGCATTAGTCAACATTAAATCAAAATTGACCCTCTTTCTTCTCTTAATATGTATTTCTGTTATTTAGCAAAATTCACCAATGCTTTTACTCCATCCAGAGGGAAAAAAAGTCTTAATTTGGGTTTCCATCCACACATTTTTTTGTGTGCAAATTTTTGGATAAAATGCTGTTTTAAAAGACCAAGATAAGAATAAAATGTCCCAAATGCAGATGAACACTGAAAAGGATATATAATAAAAAATATATTCCTGAATAAATGCTATATATATATATATATATGCCACAGCATTAGTTTCCCAAAGGTTATGTTTTTGTTCCCTTGAACACAAAGGATGAAAACTACTTTATTCGCAAAATGTTTTCACAATATTTGTTTTTTTCCCCCCTAATTAAATTTCCACTAGATGGAATCATAGAGTCTGATCAAATTTAACTTGCACTTGCCACCCTACATTTATTACCTCATTGAATATTCTGTTTCACTCAGATTCACAATTTATAGAAGTCAAAAACTACTTGTACATTAATGTTAAGGGCACCTTGGGTTTGTTTGTGTTGCAAAAGATTGAAAGAATCTCACATAGAATTATAGGAGATCGAGGCAGCATATGCTGAAATGAACATTGAATAAACTTTAGCAAATATTTAAGTTTCCATTAATCAAAGTAAAAACAGACGCTGCATGAAAGCACAAGCTGTGTCCTATAACAGATAGTCTTTCCATGAGCTTGGTGTGCAAGCTTTAACTCCAAACCACATTCCTCTCATTTTCTAATGTGGGGTTTATTTGACCAGACACCTTCCTCATGTTGCAAGAAGGTAAATGGAATGAAACGTGTCCATTTTAAAAGTTCTACCACACAATAAGAAGTCATCTTGGTACCAAAAATAAACCTGTTGAAGCTACAACAAACCTACTAGATATGTAGTGTTCCCTTTCAGTCAGTCACGTTCGACGTTACGTCAGTCGTGACTGACGAATTGGGATCTCGCCCGAGAGCCCAATCACCTTCGAGTGTTAACTAAACAAGCCAATGACAGTTGGCGTGCGTGTTTCGCCACGCGCACCCCGCCCCGCAGCGCGGGTATAAAAGGAGAGTGCGTGCAAACGCACATCAGCTTTTCGCTTCGGAGCCGAGCCTTCTAGTAAGCAAATCTCCGCGAGTGTTTTGGAAAAACAGCTGGCGTTGGTGTGACGGCGTATCAGCGGGGGTTGCCATCCAGGCTGCTGAAACCTCGGCGAGCCGCAGCTCGTTCCCTCCTTCAGGGAACGAGGGTTACACAAGTAACCTAGACGATACTTGCCCCGATTTCTGCTGGGCACAGCAAGTATGGTATTCCCTCCCAATGTATTTATTTGCACCGTTGTGTGTATTTGTTTTGCTTGTGGTAGCTTTTTTCCTTCACCTCCACAGTACGAGGCAGTCTCCTGTCTCTGTGGCCTGGAGCTTGGCACTCTTTCCGAAGCTCTTGCTTTCCAAACCGGCAGTTTTCTAATCCCTTTGTTGCCCTTGGACCATTGCTGGGAAATACAAATGGTGGAGACTATAATTGTGGACACACTGCACCGAACACAATCTTCGATCTGAGTACCCTTACATATAAACCAAAGTTCCCAGAACTTACAAGAGCCTAGACATCCAGCTTACCTGCGTCCAGTGTTATGTAATATCGTTTGCTTGCTAAGGCAAGCATCGCTCTTACTACTGCAAATGTTTAAAGGTGCTGTATGTAATTTTTTTTAGACTGTACAAAAGCATAACAAAAATAAAATGTTTGCAGATATTTAGGAAACATGCTAAGTTCACATACTTGTTTCTCCAAAAAACAACACTACAGCCAGTTATTCTACTTAAAAATGTGCTTTATGTCGGAATGTCTGTTTTTTTGTTTTTTTTATTGGTCTGTGTGATCCTGCCCACTGCCAATTTACCCAATAGTATTTTGATGCCCCAGGTGGCCAGGTGGAGGAAAACACAGCGTATTGTAGCCACGGAAGCTAGCAAACAAACTGGGTCAGAGATCGCCGATTCTACCTGAACTAAAAAGCCTCGGCATACATCTCAACAACTTGCAGTATAAGGCTCGTCACCTTCCATTGTCAATTGTACTTGTTCCTGTTATGAGTTCTCAATCTGGCAACCCATGTGAGGATTGATTCTGAAAAGGACGGACGGGAGAAACAACTCCCTCCAATAATTGGAAGTTGGACTGCAGTTCCTATTTCAACTGCTAGCTGTCAACATTTCATACTGCACCTTTAAGGTTGCAGAGGGGTGTGTGCATTATGTTTCTAAATGATCAGAACTATCCCTGGTGGGTGGTTTGAAAAGCGGGAAAGCCATATCAAGAGACCAGAATATAGACATGGTGATGGGCTATACCTTAGAACAGTGGTTCTCAAACTGGGGTACGCGTACCCCTGGGGGAACGTGAGATGACGGAGGGGGGTACGTGAACAAAATTCTGAGTTTTGGCCGTATCATCTGGTGTGCATCTCCAAACAACATACAGCGGTGTTTCATTAGTGAATGAATCTGCGGCTTTGAACAATTTGGAGAGTCAGTGATTAATAACCCATTCATAACTACAGCATTTTGCTTCGTTACTGAATGAATGAGTGAATGCAATAGTATCCATCAATGAATGACGCGACGCCTGGCTCATTAAGACAGCGACTTGCCGCCACGTATTGGCGCTTTTATTTTTAAAGGGGTCCTGTTATGCTTTTTCAATTTTTCAACTTTAGTTAGTCTGTAATGTTGCTGTCGACCAGGCGCCGAGTGCTGCCAATCACAACACACACTGGCCCAGCTAACCAATCACACCACATTTCGTATTTCAGAAGGCGGGCCTTCATTTGATACAGGAACTATTCGAGCTGTTCATGCCAGACTGGGGAGAGAGGTGTTGTAGTAATGTAAAATATGTGTAAAAATAATGTGTTTTTCGTACAACCTAGTATGATAGCCTGTCCTAGTACACCCCCAAAACAAAACCAAAGATAGGTCCCCTTTAAATCTACAAGTATCACTTCGATTTGCCATCATTTATTGCTTTATTTATTATATTAATAATACACTTAATGGAATGTTAAGAATATGACATAAAACGACAATTAATAAGGATAGAAAATATTTGCCTCTATAAAGGTAAAAAAAAATGCACCTGTAAATCAATTTAAGGGGGCAAATATTGTGCTTTAATAGAAAAGGTGTGACTGCGGTCTAAGTGGAAGAGAGGGGGTACGCAGAAGAATGTTAAATGCCCCAGGGGGTACGCCGCTGTAAAAAGTTTGATAACCACTGCCTTAGAACAAGGGTGTCCAATCTTGCACCTGGAGAACGACTTTCTGATGGTTCAGGTGTGTTTAATTAGGGCTGGAGCTAAACTACTGGAAGGTGACCCAACAGGAGGAGTTTCAGACACCCCTGCCTTAAAACACCCTGGCAAATGCAGAGCGAAACTTAGTGCCCTAGAGTTTCAGAGATTACTGGTCATAAATTTAGACACTTTTGTGTCAGTAGGAGGTTAAACTTGTAGCAGTTCTTCAAAAATTTACTGGCAGTCATAGCACCTCATCTCAAATGTCTGCAGCCTGTTGGAAAATCTTTTTTACAGGGTGAAATTTTATTCACAAACAGCTTGCTTAAGGTTAGTTTTAAATATAGTCCATGTGTGTCCAAGTCCATCTTTTCTCTTCTTACATTTCAATTCTTTACCCATCACTATTTTTCAGAACCACTGACAACAGTACAAATCTTTTACCAGCTGTGAGCATTTCGCTATTATGTAAAGGAGGGAAAACTAGATGACTGCATTCACACAGGGTTTTGTTCCCGGAATGTTTTGTGCGAATTGCTGGAAATTCTTCTGTGTGAATACAAACTGGAATGCAAGAATACTAGAGAATTCAGACCCTACACTCTAAAAAATGCTGGGTTAAATACAACCCAGCGCTGGGTTGTATTTAACCCAGCATTTTTTAGAGTGTGGTAATAGTACATTGCCGGAATGGTGAACAAAGGATGTGTGCCATAGTGATTACAATGGCTCTGTCCGAAATTGCATACTTTCCAAGTAGGCACTTTTTTTTTTAAATAAGTAATTACTTCGCAGCCGTTAAAAAAATAATATGTTCTATATAGTATAAATGTAACCCGGGCTAACTACATTTGTCATGTTGTCACTGTCATGTGACCCCACTGTACCAGCATCAGTTGTGTTGATCAACTGCCATTCTCAAATCCTCTCCTGTGGACTTATGGGAAAGTAGTAAATTGCCCACTGGATGTGTACTTCAGAATGTCGCTGGAAACAGTAGGTCATCCGGGTACTTTATGCCTGCTGTTTTATGAATATTGTGAATTCGGACATACTACTGTTCACATACTGTTTTTTACATGCTATATAGTAGAGAAGTATGCGTATTCGAATGTAGCCATAACATGCGGGGAAAAATATTTATATTGTGTCCATGAATTAACAATTCGTTCCCTCAACTTACTAATTCGTCACCTCATTTTAAGTAAATCGTTCGCACAATGTTAGCTGGAATGCCAAAACCATGTTCTTTTTTAAAAGATGCATCTGACTTTTTCAGTTTCAATCCTAGTTAATGTACTGCCGTTCCCACTTCTTTCTGGGTTCTCTTTAAGTAACCCTCTCTTTTAAGGGTAAATGTAAGCGTGACATGAAGCAAAGTTGGCTTTGACAGTCCATTTAGCTGAATAGAGGTAGTTAGTCGAAACCAGGAGTTGAGGTTAAAAATAGGGCTGCACTGGCCTTCACATACCCAGCGCAAGAAACATCTGCATGCAGAGTTTGAGCATGCCACTTATCTTCACACGCACGTTTTGTACTTTTAAATTATTGGTAGATATCTAGAGGAAGCAGGATAACATAATTAGATCATGCTGGCCTTTGAGTTGCGGACACTGATGTACTAGTCAAGGAATATTCTTGGTTATTCAGTGGTGGTTGATTACTAAAGAAAAGAATTTTGACTCATCCTTCAGTTTGTAAAAAGGAATGGAAAACGCATTTATGGTCAAACAGTACTTTGTAGCAGTGGAAGCTTAGCAGGTCAGTAGGTCAAAGCATTTAGAAGCAGAAATGAGAAGCTTGCATTTTTTTTAAAGCACATACATGAATTAGTTGTAAACAAGAAATGTTTGTTTATTGCGTTATGAAGTTGTTGAGGTGAAACTACCTTCTGGGTTTATCCATGTAAATCCTGTGGGATGAGTTTGCAGAAACAATTTACAGATTACAGTATGTCACACCCCTGTGGTATCCTTCTGTACCTAGTTTTAGTTTTACTCACAGAGTGATAGTTCCCTTAAAACTGTTATTATTTATTCACCCTCTTGTCATTTCAAATCTGTATGACTTTTTTTGAAGAAAGTTAATGAGGTCCAAAACACTACCGGACCCTATTGACTTTTATGTCAAGTCTGGAAGTTTGGAATGAAATGAGAGTAAATTACAAAAGAAATTTCATTTTTGTCGTACTAGACTTTAGTAATTGAACATATGTCACTGATGCTTTAGTTATTAGGCTATTGGATTCAACAGTTTGAAATGTAGACACGTTTAGTATCCAGTGGAATAACAGGTAATGTATATCCTCCCCACAGTTAAAACCGTTTTATGGTGTCTCTGCATTTTTCTTTGCCCACATAAGAAACCAGCCCATCTTTTGGCTTTGTCAGCTTTTTCCAAGGGTGCCAGCCATCCAGGGTTAGACACTAGCATGCCAGAGGACGCCATGCAAATTACAAAGCGTTTCCAAGATTTACTCCATCTGAGGTTGGTTGTTTAGCAGACAGAGCAGTCAAGCTGTAAGATGAAGATCCAGAGTAATTTATCTCAGCTTTGCATCTTCTCTGTGCTGGTTCACCATAATTAATGGCATACTACAGAGTGCTGTCTCCCAAACAGGATTGTTAAGGAATCACATCATAAAATCTTTTTAACCCAAGAATCATGATCCATCACCTGACCTCATTGGCCCACTAGATCTGCAGATTGCCTAAGTTTAATAGCTTAAATATACAAGTAAAAAAAAAAAAATTATATATATATATAAAGTTAGGAATATGTAAGCAAAATAGTGATACTTGCCTTAGCAGGTGCTACTAAGGGAACATTTACACAACACCATTTTCAACTAAAAATGGAAAACTTTTTACTCATTTTGGCCGTTCATTTACACAACGACGGCGCTTTGGGGAATTGAAAATGCAAACTTTTAAAAGCAGTTGATAAAGTACAAGTTTTTAAAAATCATACGGATATCGCCTCCATGTAAACTACAAAACGCAAATTTGCGTAAACGGTGACATAGTTCGCATTCATATTACATGTTCACATAGTGTTTCTTTACAAAGTGACATTGTCAACTACTGGCCTGGCATACTACAGCATTTAAGTCATTTTTGTGGATCGTTTTGACAATGTTGTTGTCTGTACATGAAAAACGCAAAGGGAAAACTTTTCCATTTTTAGCACATTGTTGTCGTTTAAATGTACCCTAAAATAGATAAGAAGAACAAATTCATTTTTTGAGTTTATTGAGGCAAACAGCCCAAAACAGTCTTCTATTCAACAACAGTTCACAAATGTTGCATATTTATATAGACATTCATATTTAACAAGACATTATGCTAGTTGAACAGTTCAGAAGAGCCAGCAAGCTATAGATAGTAGAAGTTGTAGCACTCAAACTTTTTACGGACTTAATACAGCTTGTCAACACTTAGAGTAAATTTAGTGTTGAATGTGGAGTCATTATCTTCTGAAACACAAACTTCGGCTATATCAGGGTAAGAGCGGCAAGCCATTTGACAAATGTGTCATACAGTGGTCTAGAGCAACACATGCTACATTTGTTAAAAAAAATGTTCAACTTATTGAACAGTGGAACAAAAAAAAAAAATCACATTTTTGGAATTACTTGACTACATATGACAGTATGTTTGAAAATATCCATCTGTACAGTAGTTAAAAGTATTGTTGAAGATTTTGGGGGCCAGGGCGAAATTTAATTAATACTTAACGTCCCATTGTTGGCATGGTAACGGCGGGGGACTTCAGCGTAGCATCTTCTGCCTTCCACTGCGAGGTAACAGTTTTGATCTGTGTGTAGAACTGAATGCCCTGTGATGGAAAGAATAGCAAAATACTTCAGACTAAACAATGACTCAAGATTAGTCATCTTTTTAATACCCTCTCAAAATGACAATGACATCACATGAGAAATGGCAGGTGGCTGGCAAACTTAAGCTGGCGGGAGCAATAAACCACTTGCTTCAAAACATGTCAGTCACTGTTTTATGACAAACTACAGCCGATGAAATTTTATACCGAAACTAATTTTACAGCCAAACTCCTGAGACAAAACATTCAGATGGTAAACCAAATGGACCATGCCTGTGACCTGATTTTAAACTGTAGCTGGTTCATTTGGGGAAGACATGACATTTTTTTGCTCCTTGGTAGAATTAAAACAGCAATTTTTAAAATGTTAAATTTCTTTCAATTTAGTCATTTTTTAGTTAACTGTAACTGTAAATGAATTGAGTATCTTCATTTCTGTATTTCATTGGAAAAACTGTATTGGTGCCAAGTGTTCAACTTTTCCAAAGCGTTTAGCAACATCTGGTTTAATATGGTTCAATTTAAAGGTGGGGTAAGCGATTTTTCAAAAACGCTTTAGAAAACTGATTCGGGCCGACTAGCAAAACAAACTTGTATGACCCGTGTAAATATCGGATCAGCTTTCCAGCGCTGGAGAGAACTCAAGGAGCGGAAGGCCTGCGATCGGACGCTGAGGTTGCTTTGTTTCTTCTCGATAGGCGAGTAACACCGTGTCTGTGCCGCAACAGCTAAAGTTTGTCTTGTACACTGGACGCGACAAATCGACGGTTTAAAATCATTTGAAATTTGTGTCAATACGTCATGAATAGAACGCAGTATTCTGTCGGGGATTTGTCGTGTCGTGCCGGTGCCAGTGTAGACCATAGATATGTATATGTATATATATCTATGGTGTACACAGCATCACTGATTATGAGTTCTATAGTAATGGTGATTTCAAATGTCAACATTGGCTACCAAAAATCGCTTACCCCACCTTTAAAGCCTAAATCTACAATGAATCTGAATTCCCTCTGCAATGTTAAAATAAGCCATTTGGAAAATTGTTTTTGCTCATTTAAAGTGTTGTCACTATCTGCTAACGAAATTCATTGTTTACAATTTTCATTAACAATTTTTAGCACTTAGTCCCCTTGTAGTCCTCATTTACAATGTCCAAATTATTAACTCTTTCATTGGAACAAATTCCACTGACAGAATTTTCCATCATTTATGAGACAATGCTTCCCTGCCATTGATGGAATGTTCTGGCTTTCCATGTTTTCACTGTTATACGGTAGGAGGCGCTATTACACATCTTCTGAAAGAGTATAGAATCCCCGGATCAAAACACGACGAAGAAGCAGCAGAAACAAGAGATTGCATATTTAAGCAGATGCTTATGTAAAATAAAACAATCATCAGACATTAAACAGAATATACAGTGGGTACGGAAAGTATTCAGACCCCCTTCAATTTTTCACTCTTTGTTATATTGCAGCCATTTGCTAAAATCATTTAAGTTAATTTGCAATATAACAAAGAGTGAAAAATTGAAGGGGGTCTGAATACTTTCCGTACCCACTGTAAATCAAAACTGCCTAATGTTACTAAATGAAATGTCAACCCAGGAAGTGGTTCGTGCAAACTTTGGAGTTGATGGAAGCGATCTATTCCATCTATGTTTTAATCATTGTTCTGAATACGATCCAGACAAAAAAATATATATACAATTCTCAGCTTTTTGTTCAAAATGTTGCTTTTTTTTTTTTTTTTTTTTAATGAAACTTGCCCACATTCAAGTGTTCATAAAAATGCATGAAGCTAGAATATTCATTTTTTTAAAGGAGAGACTCTTTTGATATATTGCATGTTCAGATATTCATACAACTAACTATTCTGGGGGCCTTGAAAATTTTGTGAAACTGATCAAAAATGCTGATGGTGGCTGGCAACCTTTTTTTTTTTTAATTCTGGCGGGGAAAGAATTGTGAGAATATGGAGTTTCAGTGTCTAATATAAACCTATTCCACACAGCAAAATATTCTGATATCCAAATACTTACTTGCTTTCCATAGAAATTGGTGTCACCCCTGAAGGAGGCTCTGGAACCGGTGAATGAAAACATGGGCAGTGGGACTGGGATTGGTACATTAACGCCAATCTATAAAAAAAAGCAGTACATTAACAGACATCTCAGAGGTCAGCTGCATTTGCCCTCTTGAGCAGTCATGTTCTCTGCATCTCACATATCTGACACACTCACACCCTGATGACGGTTAAGACAACAGCGTACCTGTCAGACGCAAATGCATTTTTGTCTGCCGCAGAAAGCTGTATGCTTTCCTCACGTCGCTAGACACCATGTGGGAGAGACGGTTTGTAAATTCTATACATTACTGCTTCACGTTAGTCTCCCTGCTCAATGTAAACTTTTTCCAACCTTTCCAGAGTGTATTGAAGAGCATGCCCACTGAGCTTCAATGTCAATGTAGCAATTAAAGTCCCAAAATAGGACAGTTTAACAAAACTACAGTTTAAAATTTGTGTTAACCTTTACTAAATAGCAAGCAAAAGCAGGAGAATGATCCCAGTAGATTTAGTTTCTTTTTTCTGAGACGGGTTTCTTCATCTATGTGCCCTGTGGACTTTAAAAAATAAACTCTATTAAAAAAAAACACATTTCACACTATCAGTTGTTTAATTTGTCTTAAAACGTACGTTCCACAGACAAATTGTCATTTTTCTGAAAGTAAAGAAAATTCCCTCCAGAGTCTCACGTCCACCACATTATGTTTAATAGCATTCTGTGACAGAACTGACATTTCTGAAACAAAACGACCGATTTCTTCTCTTTTCTGTAACCTACATGCATGCAATTACATTATTACATTTTTGCATAAACTGACAGTTACAGCTTAACCTGAAATGATGCACAAAAATATGATTTTTTTTCACATTTCATATTACATTGGGGGAAGAAGTTCTAAGCGCTGAAGTGATGATAATATTTTTCACACAATAAGTATCAAAATGATTCATGATTACTACATTCTTTAGATTATCGTAGATTTAGTATTTAAAATTCGTATTTTTCTGATGGATCTTCATATTTTTAAATAGTGATGAAACTGAAGCATCAGATCTTTCTTCTATAATGACACGTGTGAGTGAAACAAATTACCAAAAGAAAAAAAAAGTGGATTGGTTGTTCAGTTTATTAGTTGTAAATTGGATGGAGGCAGATCCGAATGAGAGCTTGATTGTATGAAAAGGACAGGGTTTTTATGTGGACTAAGTGATTGGAGAAGTCTAGCATACGTCACCAGAATAAAGTCTGCAGCTTCACTGGAAGATCCAATGATGACATTTTTACAAAGTAAAAAACAACAAAAAAAACAAATTTAAGTGAATCGTTCACAATATAATCAATTATTATGCATTTAGAATATAGAATTTTCATTTCATGCCTACTTTAAAGTTTTAAAGTCTGGGTATGTGACTATGGTAAAACATTAAAGGGGTCATATGACATCATTTTGTGTATTTTAAGGTTCAAAAAACACATTTCCCACATACTGTACATTATGGTTTCTTTCTTTCTGAAACGTGTAGATTTTTACAAAGCTCATCGGTCTGAAAGGCGAGGTGTGCTCTGATTGGCCAGCTATCCAGTCCGTTGTGATTGGCCGAATACCTCAAGCGTGTGACGGAAATGTTACGCCCCTACCATACTGTTATGCAGTGTCCCAGCTCGACGAGACAAAAACAATAAAACCCATTATAAACGAGGCATTTGTTGCATCCAGTGGGGACATAATTACTGATTATAATGACTTATACTGTCTTTTTACGCATTGCGTTACATCGCGCCGCGTAAACATAAAACCATGTCTGCATTTGTGATCGGAGAAACGACAAACAACTAGCACTGCTCTACACTGCTCAAAACTCGCGTTTGAATCATCAGTGCCAAATCCTTTAAATATGAAAATCTTTTATAAAGAATATTTCTTTGGGTTTAAGACTTTAGTCTTTGCAACTTTAGGGATCTTATCTATTCACGAACAGCTTGTAACACTCCAAAGAGAAAATAAAACATCATATGACCCCTTTAACATCTCTGTTTAAATTTGTTCAAATAAAAATAAAAGCCTGAGACATAAACGTGTCTGAAGTTGAAGAAACTTGCACATCTTTGCTTTGAGAACAAGCTGCTGTTGAGCTTCAGCTGTATATGGAAAGTGTGAAACAATCAGCTCATTCTATTGAATGTGTTGACGAAGCAGTCGACACACAACTGAAAGCCACAATCATTTGTTTGTGTACCAGCCGAGAAAAGTAATGCATGCAGAGAATAACTAAACAAAACATTTTGTTTTTGGGGTGGGGTGAGGCTGGAAACTGGCAGAGCTTCTTGAAATGTTTTTAAAAAAATGTGGTTGCAAAATTTGAGCCTTCTGGCCGAAGGTGACTCGTGAGGGAGTGGACAGAGAAAAAAAAAAAAAGCAAAAGGAGGTTCTTGTGTGCAGGGGTTACAGAGGCCAGCTCAGCACATGGCTCGTGCCGTGTACTCCAGCATGTGAATTGCAAACACACGGCAGAGCTGCTCGCAAACAAACCGGGTAAAAAGGGGGCCGTTTTTGCATAACCACCATATCTACAGGTTGCGAGGATCCCTTTTGAGTTTAATTTAAGATTTTGGTCTTTACCAGCAAAATATTTTGGCATAGTGCTGTTTTGATTAAAAAGCACATATTTGCTATGAACTATTTGTAGTGCTCATGTTTTCTGGTCACAGCTGTACATTTTCAAAGCTGTGGTAAACAAGGTAAGCCCAAATGGAAAAAAAAAAAAAAACTGTTTTTACATACAATTTAAAGGAAGGCTTGTGCTACCATTAGTGTATATATGGCCGCTAAAGAGGCAACACTTACATCTAAACCGTGCTTCTTGGCTTTGGGTCAGGGAGTGGCGCCAAGGGAATTTTACACATTTCATTTACATCACGTTCTAATATTTACTCTAGAGGTGTGCCTGGAACTCTTCACCTTCAATGGTCTTGTCAAGAGCCTACATGACATGTGGAGGTGCCTAATACGACATAAGTGAACATCAACATGTCTACACCGTCTATAAGGAGGCGAGGGGGGGTGGGTATAAGTGGTTATGAATGAATGAATTAAATGCATTTGTCCGTGTTTCACTCAATCTCGAATCGCGCTCGCATTGCAGAAAGCGCTTGAGAAACAGTGTCTCTTCCTGCGGCTCGGTACGCTTTCAACTCATTTTTTTTAGTCTCGAACAAGACTGTACGACATTCACATTACATGATTTGACTGATTTTTACGTAGAAAGGGCGACAGCGCACCACCTTAAAAGAAATGATTTTCATAACCGCTGGCCAAATTCAAAAACAAAACTAAAATTAAATCCTCTTTGAGAGCAAGGGGGCCCCCTGGTGTTTCGGGGGTCCTACGCAGCGTGCGTATTTTGCGTATAGGGAGGATCGGCTCTGCGTTGCGCTCACAACGTCTCACACATGAGCGTCCCATTTTTAAGACACTGTGTCAAGTTAAAAGAAATGCAACTTTTACATGCAGCGCCGCTCATCGTGCTTCAATCAGATGTACTTATAGTGGCTGTGTCCGGATACACTGAATTATACACCAATTTCTTTAAACGATCAAACTCTTTCTTTTTGAAGGTTGATGTATTGGAAATGTGTATTATAAACCCAGCCCTGTTCATGTAAAAAAAATGAAAATGAGAAGAAAAAAAAAAAAAACTCACCTGTCCAACATCAACTTCATGGGTGTATTTACGAGCCGCGGCACCGTTGGTGGTGAAGATGGCAGTACCGTTGCCGTATGGGTTCTTATTGACTATTTTGATGGCATCATCCAAGCTGTCGGCCTCCAGGACCACCAACACAGGTCCAAATATCTCCTCCTTATAGCACTTCATGTCCGGCTGAAATTAAATTAGGACAAACGGCAAGCGTACAACATTACATGGCCTTTGCATGATATTGACATGTTCAAACTTACAGCAATTAAAGAGATTTACTCACTACCATGTTGTTGCAAACTTATGACTTTCTTTAGTCTATGGAATGCAAAATAAGATTTTACGAAAAACTGTTTTAGTCCACTTGAAAGTCATTTGGATCCAAAACAACCCCACTGGCTTTCACTATATGGATTAAAAAATGTGATATATTCTTAAAAGTATCTTCTTTTGTGTTTCACAGAAGAAAGTCATACAGGTTTGGAATGACATGAGGCTTAGTAAGTGGGATTGTATTGTAAGAGGTATTGTAGCTCTCACCGTGACATTGCTAACGATGGTTGGTCCTACGAAGTTCCCGTTTTCGTAACCCTTGACCTTCACATTCCTGCCATCAAGCAGCACCTTGGCACCCTCATCCACACCACTCTGAATAAGGCTGTTCACTCGCTCTTTGGCCTGAGGTGAGATAAGAGGTCCCACATCAGCTCCAGGCTGGTCACCTTACAGAACAGACAAGAGAAGAAATAACAGAAAGATAAAGACATGATTAAGAAGATAAGGAGCTTTTACAAAATTTACTCAAACCAAAACAATTACAATCTGACAACATGTTTTAGTCTGAACCATCAGAATGGAAACTCATTCTGAAATCCTTAATTTTCATCACATGTGGCACCATGTTACAATTTCTGAATGAACGTACTATTCATTAAATATGTTAGTAATTCAGAGCACAGCCTAAATGCACCAATTTGCTGAATTATTACTGTACTGTAGATGAGTTAGGTGGATAGTTGGCAGAAAATGTAGCGGTTTCTCTTCCAAACAAGTTTAGTTGGTTAACCAGAAGTTTAGACATCCTAAAATCTGGAGAAATGCTTTCTGTATCATTTGTTTTGTTGATTTTTGCTGAATAGAGGGGACGACTTTTCTTTAATTTACCCCTTTTTACTGGGCTGTAATCAAAGGCATTGGTACTGACATATCCAAACACACATGCACACACATACGAACAAACACACATCCACACACACACAATTTTAGATACCCTGAGGCAGTATGTCTTTGAGGGCTGTTACAGGGTTTCAGAATAGCAGCTGCGGTTAAGCTTCTCTGATTACAATTACAATTTTCATCGGCAGATTTTTTTTTTTCAAACATTTGATCGGCCCATACTAATTTCTGGTCCCCTTTATACCACAAAATGTGCTTCTGCTTTGTGGCATGACCAAGACAAATAGTGCGTCTATCCTCTGGGTGAGCTGAACATGTTTTAAGTTGCTCTGGGAGAGGTGTGGTCATGAAGGCATGGGTGGTCTACGAAAAGGCCAAAAAAGAGGGATAAAAGAAACTGCATGAATTTGGAGAAACTCTACATAGAAAGGAACTGCGGAAAAAATAGATTTTATTCAATGAATGTCATGGAAAAATAGTCTAAAGTGATATTTATGGTATATGTTTTCCTGGTATAGCATAGTGCATCTTAGTCTTGGTGGCCCCAGAAACGCAAATAACGGAACTGGTCAATATTGTGTCGCTGTGAGAAAACAGTGAAAACCCCAAAATAAACACTTCTTATTTGTTACTGAGAGCAAAATATTATATGGGACCCAACAGAACCACAGCCAACTGGCATATTCAATGTTTTGCAAAATCTCATTGCTTTAAAATTTTGTTGCATGCCTTTCGTCGTGACTAACTAGGATCATCGCACTAGGTATACTTAACTTTTTTTTTTTCGTATTTTGCTCCATCTAACAAACAGTTGAGCGTGCCAACCTTTGCAAGTGCTGATTTTGCTACATGCAACAAACCTAAGCGATATTCGATAACACGTGTGGACATATTTTGGCCTTTATCGTGTTGCGCCTGACTAGGACACAGTGCTCCACAGCCCAAACCGGATCAGATTTGTGAGACACATAAAATGTGCAGTACTGGGGTACTTTAGAATCAGAACTGATAAATATAATACAGCTTGAGTACCTGCATTGACACGGAGACCATTTGCACGTTCAACCAGTTCAGGCAACCAGTTTCGTGCTTCTCCTACGAGGATAGCTGTGGAAAGTGCCATACATCTCTGACCTGCTGCTCCAAAAGCAGCACCAACCAACTGGTTTAGTGTGTTCTCTTTGTTGGCATCAGGCATCACCACACCGTGATTCTTCGCCCCCTGGTGGACAGAAAATTAGATTGTAAGGAAGCAGCTCCACATTTTCACCAAACAACAAATTCTAACGCAATGAGTGAAAATAGGCAAACTAAAAGCGGGGGAAGAAAATGTGATGGACCTCAGTTTACCATCTTGAAAACATATTTATAATAGACTGGCATAAGATCCAGAATCAAAATTTAATTTAATTTGCAAAGATGCAATAATCTAGCAAGGATTGTGGTTGTGAAGGGGGCTGCTGTGGGGTTTCAGAAAATGGAGTTTATCTGCAATGGGAGCAAAGTAGGTGGGATACGCTGTATTAAATACAAGGAACATGAATAATGAGTGCGCATATTTTTCCACAGTTTAACATACACTGCTGTTCATCATTTTAAGTCTGTCATGCTAACACTCAAAGCAATAAAGAATAGAAAGGGGTAATCTCCAATTTCCTAAATCTTGAGTCTAAAATTGCAGCCTCATTATGGAGGTCAAGAATGAACCAGAATGACAGATTCATTTGTAACCAAATGCTGCCACCATCTGGCCATTGCAGTTGTGCTGAGAAACAGATACAGAGCAATGGTAGGGAGGCTACGTAGTTGGGAAAAAGTTGCTTGCTACTGGAAAAGATGCACTGTTGAAAACAGAGTTACTGTCATGCTACTAAAACTGTAGCATCACAACTTTTATCTAATTTCTCCCCTCCTGACCAATCTTTTCTATATAATGAAAGTGCATGAGGGGTATCAAACTTCAAAGAAGATGCAAAGACACTATATATAGATAATACTATATAGATATACCTATTTTGTTAATGCAGTGCAGTTATTGACTGATGATCATTTCTGCTCCCGTGAAAGCTCTTCAACTGATCATTCAGATTTGAGAACTAACAAGTCTCATTAATGAATGAATCATCCTGCTTTTGTGAAATGGATCTTCTAAAGGAATCTTTACACACTCTTTTTAAAGTGCCCCTATTATGCCATTTCAAATATTGCCTTTCATGCAGTGTGTAATGTAGCTGTATGTGAATGTAAACGATTTGAATAGACTTCGAACAGCCTAACATTCGATTCCCACTTTTGTGACGGCTACACGTCACAGGGTAATACATTTGCATAATGCTCTGCAATGTTCTATGTTCTACGTTGGCCGGCCGCAAACAACTTGAACACTGTAGCTTGTTCGTGTGGTTAATATGGTGTCGAGAAGACGCTGTCCTGTTCAATGCGGGATTCACAAAACGCTTGCTGTTGAAAGATGGCTCAGTACCCAGTTTATTTGGACCAGCTGGCTCCACTGAATCACACCCTGTACATATGATAAGTAATACATGTTATTATTTTTCCTCGAGCGTTCAAAATACGGAACTATTGCAATGGGCATATCGTGTCCGACACACGCTGTACACGGTAGACCAATCACAACAGAAAGGGCCATCTGACCAATCAAAGCAGAGTTGTCTCACAGAAAGGAGGGGTTTAGAGAGACTGAAGCTTAGAACTGCTTTGAATTAATCGTTTGAGAATCTTTGGAAAATGAGGTGATATTAAATGCATATTTTGAGAAAACGAAAGCGTTTTTTGACCTTGCATGCACGTAAACCTATTGTAGGAGACTCCCAAAACAATATTAGGAACCTTAAAAATGGCATAATAGTAGCACTTTAAGGCTGCTCAAAATTCTGTTTAAAGATGCAATACTGCATAAAAGCAAGACTAAATTATGCCTGTGCTGCCCCACCTCAGCTCCTAGTATCAAAGTACTGTATAAAGGTGCATTTGCTGTGTAATTGCATTCATGCCACCTCTGAGCAGCATTAAATAGTCTATCTAAAGACACCTAAATGCCACTTCAGAAGTGCTTCTGTGCCACCTTTGCAGTATAAATTTGGTGTTGTTAAAAAGTCATTAAAAAGATTTGTTCATTACCTTTCAGTATGTTGAAAAGTGTGGCCAGGATATTCTTCAAAACTCACCTTTTGTGTTTCAAGGAATTACATAAATAATATGGAACTACTAATTTAAAGAAGTTTAGACATCATAAAGGGATAGATCACCCAAAAATGAAAATGTACACTAATGTCATTCCAAACCCAGAGAATGAAAGCCTAAGTCTTCGCAAGATTTTGATTAACCGCTCATTGTACAGTATATGGATTTGATTTATGATGCCTTTATGACCTTTTTGGATATAAGTTCTGGTTACCTGGAGTTTCAATGAAGCGACAGAAACCTGAAGCTTAACCAGAATTGTATGGGTTTGGAACAACAATTTTCACTTTTATGGTCAACTTTTTGTTGCTCATAACTGAGTGGACTTTCATATGCAATATGGTTTTCTGTGAAATGCATTAACTTCTTCAGAACCAACCATGTTGCTCTGCACTCTTTTGCCATTTTTGGAGCCTCTCTCATAGATATACTCGCCAGCCTGGTTGGAGCCTACGAAACTGATGGCTTTGATGGCAGGATGGTCACAGATGAAGTTCACAGCTATAATAGCACATGTGAAAAAAAATGTTTTGTTATCTGCACACAGAATCTCGATCATAATGTGGTCAATATATTTATAACCCTTCTGCTTCCATAATTTTCCATACCATTATGCTGTCCGTGGATTATGTTTAATGTTCCATCCGGAGCTCCGGCATCCTGCAGCAGTTTGGCCAGCATCAAGGCGCAACCAGGCACTCTCTCCGAGGGCTTCAATAAATAGGTGTTCCCGCACACCATGCCCATTGGGAACATCCACAGTGGAATCATGGCAGGGAAATTGAAGGGGGTGATACCGGCACATACACCAATGGGCATCCGGTATGTGTACGTGTCCATGTCTTTAGTGATAGAGGGGAGGGTCTCACCCAGCATAAGGGATGTGATGCTACAGGTGTGCTCCACCACCTCTGCAAGACCAACAAACAACTAGAGTAAATAATGGGAAGGTACACAAACAAAATGTGCAAACAGTTATGGGGCCAAAGACTTTCTTAGGCCCTAACAGCCAATAATGCTTAACCTGTAGCACTAAAAAAAAAAAGGAATATCCCAAGATATTTTCAACATTGTTTATTGTGTCGTGTTATGTTGTTGATTTCAGTCTGTATAACCGAACAGGAAATAACTTTACAGTGACTACAGTACTTACTGTATAATGGAACCTTTGCAGGCAAGTGTAAGGTTGGTTATGAAGCAGAAATGTGAAGCTTGTAAAAGAGCTGCACTAACATTTAAAAGTCTGGGGTTGTTAAGACTTTTTTTATGTTTTTAAAAGAAGTATCTTATATTCACAAAGGCTACCTTAATAAAAAAAACAGTAAATACTGTAAAATAAAAAAAAATTAAAGTAACTTTTTAATTTGTAATTTCATTCCTGTGATGCAAAGCTGAATTTTCAGCATCATTACTCCAGTCTTCAGTGTCACATGATCCTTCAGAAATCATTCTAATATTCTGATTTGCTGCTGAAAAAAACATTTCTTATTATTATCAATGCTTGAAAACAGTTGTGATGCTGAAAGTTTTTGTTCAAGTCTCATTCACGAATTAATCATTCAGATTGCTTTTGTGAAATAGATCTTCTAAAGGAATCTTTACACACCCTTTTTACAGAGCCAATTGTGAATCCAAAAATAAAGTATTAATTGTCCTTTGAGACTACTTTTTTTTAGATGGGGGAACTTCTGGTTTTTTGTTACCAACATAATTCCTACAATGTGCAGAACATCTAGATATACATGTGTTACAGCATGTGCATGATCACAACATCACTTCCTGGTATTCTTACAAGGATACCAAGCATTAGTAACCAGGTTTACGTTTGTGAGTTGGTCATGATTAGGCATACAGTAACTGGACACAAACAGAGCTGATTCTATCACACATTTGCGGTGCTTAAGCCTCCTTTATAAGGGTATTTACTGTAAACACATCCTGTTTGTTTACACATACTAAAGGATGAGTCAAAATGATTGTCTGTAGTAGCCAGTGTTGGGGAAAGTTACTTTTAAAAGTAATGCATTACAATATTGCGTTACTCCATAAAAAAGTAACTAATTACGTTACTTAGTTACTTTTTATGGAAAGTTATGCGTTACGTTACTAGTTACTTGAAGAAAGTAATCTGATTACGTAACTCGCGTTACTTGTAATGCGTTACCCCCAACACTGGTAGTAGCAGTCAGTATGGGTTGGTACATACTGCAGTCACTGGGTTGAAAATAACTGAATATTTCTTTTAATGTTCTACACTCTACAGTCTTAAATAACTACTACATTCAGTAATTAACTAACATGGTACTAAATGTCCTCAATATTACTACAGAACTGTCTCGAGAGCGAGAGACTCACGCAGTCCTCTGAACACATCGCCCTCAGCATCAGCCAGGGTTTTTCCCTGCTCCAGGGTTATCAGCTTTGCCAGCTCTTTCTGAAACACAAATCAAATCACATATACAATTAGCAGGCAATAGGGCAGAACGATTAATCAAAATAAAACTAATTGCAGTATGGCATGGTGCATTCATCAAAATCGTTGGAATTTAATTAAATAAATATGCTCTGCATGCTTCAGAGCTCAGGATCCAGTGTTTCAGAGTGGCTTAGTTAGCAGTAAATGCTGCTCCACATGAACTGCATCTGCTCGGAGTTTGGGTTGCATGTGTTATAATATTTACAAACCTGTTGCCAACCAAGGAGAAGCTTAAAGGTCTCCCTGCAGTTTTCCAGCATAAAAAAGCTTGATTCTTTAATTAAGACTAAAGAAATATATTGTAATTTTACAGTTGTATTTTAAAAATACTATTATTGTTGTTGTCTTAAATGTTTGGTTTTATTATTTGACAGTGAAATAGTATTATTACAACAGAAATATTTTTATTTTATTATATATTTACATTTATTGATGACAATTATAAAATAATATTTATAATAATTATAATAATAATAATGAAAATGATATAATAATAATAATAATAATAATAATAATAATTTACATTTATTGATGACAATTATAAAATAATATTTATAATAATTATAATAATAATAATGAAAATGATATAATAATAATAATAATAATAATAATAATAATAAATTATTATTTTACAAAACTTACAAAAAAATGCATTTTTGCTCGCAGCTGCAATTTTTAATAAACTATTTACCCCAAAAAAATGTAAGAGGCCCTAGTAGCCCTAGCTCTACCATTTAACTATTCACATTACAAATCAATAAAGGACTATTAATCAACACTATCAGTAACCGTTTATATAATTCTATTAAACTGTAGTGCAGTTACTGAAAACAGGGTTCCCACAGCCTCTTGAAAAATTTCCAAACCTGAAAGTTTACCATTGCCGTGAAATCCCAGTGAAAACCTTTTAAATGAAGATCTACCAGTGTTACAGTTAGTATCCATATTTAACAAGCACAAGAAGTGTGTAGAACAGGATCTAGTAAAATGAGACCTAAATTATGCTAATTTCAACCATAAAGTCTGGTGTTGATTGGAAGATGAATCAAAAAGCAAAATAAATTAGTTGAGGATGGGCAGCAGTAACTTACTATATTGTCTTTAATGAGCTGCTGATAGCGAAGGAAGATCTGCTGGCGGGCCAGGATGGAAGTTTCGGACCAGGTGTGGTACACCCGTGAGCATGAGTCCACGGCGGCCAACATCTCCTCATGTGTGGCCTTTGGCACTCGACCAATAACCTCATTGGTGGCCTGAGGACAGCACATGCATTATAATTCAATCACAGAGACAGTTCATCTATAACTAATGGTTTGTTGCCTCGAATCTGCAAAGAACTGATACAGTAGGTCACTTGTAAAAAAAAAAATTCTGATTGCTGACAATGGTTATACTTACTTGCTGTTAACATTAACTAAACATAAAAACACAGCCCAAACGATTCACCTACTTATAACAACATACTAAAAATGCATGCCAAAGCAACTTCAAAAATGTCCACCTTTTCCGTACCGAAAACCCAGACTGCTTTTAAACTACTCTAATGTGATATTAACCAGACTTCCTTAAATATAGAAAGCAAATAGAGCAAAGAAACAAACAAGCAATTATTATGGCATCTACTGTGCAAAGCAGATTACAGCAAAGCTCTAGAAACTGGTTAATCTTAATGTTTTCTTAATTGCTCCTTTTGCACATTGTTAACTGTACTAAACCATCAATAAGCAATCATTTTTAACAAGATCTTTTTTTAAAGAACCAACAATATAAGTGAAGCTGCTGTATATACTGACTGATGGTATAACTAAGGAAAAGTAATGCAGGTGTTGTGTGTTTTCTAGTCAGGTTGATTAGCACAAATCACATGTGCTTAAACCACATTAATCTAATCGGCTTAACTTGGCCTATGTGTGGTCAATGAATGTAATCTGTTAAACTACTGTGCATTAAACAGTTAAACTGATGTCTGTTAGTACAGTATGAACTTACAGGATTGTGAATGTCCAACCATTCTGGACTCTTGGATTCTACAAACTTTCCATCAATGAACAACTTGGTGGTGGACTGAGAAAGGACATAGAAAATGATGAAACATGAATGTAAACAGCAAACATAAAACACAACTCATTAACAATTATAACAATAAAAACTTTTTCAAGTGACTGATGAGATGATAGTTTGCATCTTAAGACTAGAATACCTAACTTTTCTCCAGATTTTGAACCTGGTTTGCAGTCTGGATGAGTCAAAGTCTGCAAGTGTTTGATGCCTAGTGTTTTAAAATCTGTCGTGTAGTGTATTCCAGTCTTTACAAAGACAACATTAGTGTTATTCCTCTTATAAGACTGAGCTAAAAGTCTAGAATGAATGAGGGATTTCTCTGGTCACTGCCAGATCTGAGTCATATAAGTCTAGTGCAAGGTTCAGTACGAGGCAGTGGTGTGTGGTGGTCTTCTGAAATGAGGAGGCAAAGTTTCATTTGATGTTTACATTGTGTACAGGTTAAAGGCTTATGGAATGATATTTATAATCAGCTGATGACCTAGAACAATTGGATATATAAGCAATATTTATACAAAAATCATTGTCTGCTTGATTTTCATAATCACTTAACCACTGTGCTTTTAAGAGTACACTGTTTTTCACATATTAGATAAACATTCTATTAACCCACTTATGTTTCTTTCGGCTTCAAACACCCTTAGCACAAATCAGCACAATACTTGTTCTCCAATACCTGATGAACTTACCACAGAGGAGTAGCACATGCGTCCCATCTGAAGAGGAACCTGCAGAACAGGTCACAGGTACAATATTAAATGATCTCCGTTATTGTGTCTGGCCAGATCATTTCAATAGATATCAATCAGTATATTAAACCTAACGTAAAACTGCTGTGCACTTACATTTGACTTGGTTCGTAATCAGCATAGAGAGGAAATGAATGGGTTATATAGCTTTTGATCAAGGTACATATGAAAAAATCTTTATATACAGAGAAGCTGCTTTTCTGATTGCATATACGACTCATTTGTTGCAAAAAATGTATTCGTGCATGAAGTTCAATGCTTTCTAGGACTCTGGTAGCACTAGTAGCACTTGGCGCGTTTGAACTTGACAAAAACTGTTGTAAAATGATATAAGAACAAATGTACTATAAGTGTGGTGATTAGGCTACAAACTCCTCGCAATTCCTACATCTTACAGCCTATTTTTTATAGTGTATTCTATATAGAGTTGCTTTCATGGTGGCTCGTGAGCAACAGAGTATCTGCTCGTGGTGTTTGACCGTGAAGTTGATACTTTGACAACATGGCGTAACGTTAAACTCATACTACATGTATGATTTTAAAATGCAATGCTTTTGTGTTTCTTACCCTCTTCTTTACAAGGGAACGCATTAATGTCGCTGCCATGATGGAATTCGTAGGTTAATGTTGTATTCGCCCCCCTATAATGTGCGTCCAACCCGCGCCCTGCAGACGAAGCGCTTTTCCTACTGTGACTTTAAGAATGGGCGGGACATCGTGTTCAAACAGCCAATCATGTGCTAAAGCCAAATACTCCCCCAAATGCAGGCAATCTATTGGTTAGACCTGTCAAATGATGGACCAATGGCAGTGCGCGCTTGTTGAAAGGCGTTTCTTTGATGACACAGGCACACATCATAAGCGAGAGATGTTGCTCAGGAAGTGATTGGGTATTAAACCTGTCAATTATTAATTACTCAGACGGAAGACATGTGACAAATGTATGCTATATGACAAGAAAACTTTTAACTACGCATTTAATAATCGCCATTTTTGATGCAATTACTTATTACCATTTAGCTAAGTGAAATCTTTCCGGTTCTGATACAAAATCAAGTAAACTAACTGCTTTGAACTACAATGTTTTGAAGTCATCTTAGTGAATCATTTTAGCGAATCGATTCGTTCGAACGGCTCGATTCTATATAAAAATGATTCATTTGAGTCATGCAACGCAGCATTTTTAGTTGATTTTTTTTTTTGTAAAACGGTTTATTTGTTTTCGATTATATTAGATTGTGTCACGTGTTTTGTTTGTTTATTCAAACATTTTTGATAAAGTTATGGATAACAACACAAATAAGAATATTATTATTTACAATACAATACAAAATGTTATTTTTAAATATATAAACATTAATAATACCCAATATTGTTACAAACAGTATTGTTCCCACAATCTTTTATTCTGAAACAAACACATCTCAACCGGCTTGCGAATCGGTTCGACTGAATCCTCAACAAGAATCGGTTCATAAGAAGTTCTCTCTAGTAAACCGAGCAATACTACAATGTACAGTGAATAAGTCCATCTTAAACGAAATCCATTCTTCTCGGGGACCAACAGTCTAATATGAGTGCATCCGCTGCACGTTTAATCAAGGTAAATGCATAAATCCTGCAATTGCAGATGAGAGATGATAGACATCTATCTAAACGCACACACAAACGAAATCATTTCCCGATGTGTCTCCCGAAGTCCATTGAAGTTGCTTAGTCACGAGAAACTCAGCCAGGAGGAGGATTTTTGGTGGTACATCTCATTGGTTGACCAAGTAGTGGGTTTTTCTTGTATAGTTTCAGTAGTAACTGGACTGCTATATGCATGCCATGGCGACACACGCGAAGGTTAAATATGTCGTTTCTTATCTTAAATGAAGTTATTGTTTGTAATGCATTATTTGACTGTTATATTGTCATGTTCTAGCCTGTTCTTTATGGATATTTTAGAAGTTCATGCTCTTGGAGAGTCCGGATAGGTGAGTCTTGAATACATCAGTTCATTCTGTTTACCATCATCTATCTCGAGCATGTCTAATATCATTTTGTTTTCTAATGAAATGTAAATGTGTTTAATATTTGAAGCGTTTGCATTGAAAGGCATTGAATATGAGCAAAAGTCAGTAAATCTCATCAAGGATGGTGGGCAACAGGTATATATGCAGAAATCTATATGCTCTGATTGTTAATATTCATCTAACCATGTCTATAACATTCCATGTTAACTCAATTATCTTTTTTCACAAGCTAACAGATCAGTTTAAGGCAATAAACCCAATGCAGCAAGTGCCTGCAGTCACCATTGATGGCATCACCTTGTCTCAGTCGGTAAGAACATGCATTCTGCTTTGTGGCTCACATAAATTAAATTATTTTATGTTTACAGTGTTTTGTTATTTACCACAGTTGGCCATCATCCAGTACATTGAGGAAACTCGTCCAGAGCCCCGCCTCCTGCCAGCAGACCCAAAGCAGAGGGGTCAGGTCCGCATCATCTGTGACATCATCGCATCTGGAATCCAGCCCCTCCAGGTTTGACATGACATTGTGTTTATAGGTGCACAAAGTAACAATTTCAACTATAAAGAAGTTGTTTGAATGGTTTTAGGTGGGTCCAAGTCAAAAAAGCCCACCCCAAGTCTCTATAATGTTTCCATAAGTATCATGTCCAATCACATGGAAAAGTTACTAACACTTGTCCTCTACAAGCAAGAATTTAGCATCAGTGCTTTAAAGGAATATCAATCAAGCATTTCATTAAAGACCCCATTATTTCCAATAATGCTGTATTTCAGAATCTGTATGTGCTTCAGAAAATTGGAGCAGATAAGGTACAGTGGGCTCAACATTTCATCAACCGAGGATTCGAGGGTGAGTTTTTCCCATTAAGTTCTTTTCAATGTAGTAACATCTTGCTGTCATATAAACCATCAGTTTAATTTTGATCTTTGATGCAGTTCTCAACACGTTCCCTTTCATGGGAACTTCGAACTGCGTCCTCTAGGGGTCGCTATGGGGAACGCCTCGTCGTGACCCGTGTCTGAAGCATACATTGAAAAAAACACCAACTCGTTGGCCGGCGACAGCCATGACGTCACTACCGTTGCGACTATAGTATAAATAGGCACCGGGAGCACACATCATTCTCTTCTTCATCTTCATTGACTGTTTTGTTTGAAGCATGCATTTCTGTGGTAAGAGCGATCTATATTCATATCATTATGGCGAGCACTAGCAAAGCGTTTAGAGGATGTGTGCATCTGTGTTGTCGTTGTTTAACATATGATGACACACACGATCTATGCGTTATTTGTAGGGATCCACCGATACCACTTTTTCCAGTACTCGCCCGATACCGATACTTTTATTTTTGGTACTTGCCGAGCAAAGAAGCTGAGGCTGAGCCTTCCCAATCCTCCTGCCCTGCGTATGATGAGCTTTTGAGAAGATGCCCCTATAGAGAGACGCTGGCCAGCTACTGTGGGTGAACCTAGCAGATATCAGGAAAAAAGAGAGGGGCTTTCTTCTCGAAGCGCCGGTTTCGCCTTCCATATTTTTGGTACCTCCGTTGAGTCGGTGGTCGAGAAGTTCAGGGAGGCAAAGTTCTATGGCTTCATAGTGACCACCTTACTGATGGTCCGGACCAGAGGCTTCTTCGCACGGGGCTCCGACGTGGGAACCATGGTGGGTGAGTACGATCCATTTCTAAATATATATATGTGTATTTAATGCGCTGGTGGTTGTGTGTATAATCCTTCTGCTAGCTTTCTTTGCAGTGTTTCCCGGGACCTGTGTGTTTCTGTCCTTTTTCTAGGGTAGGTCCTCGATGAGCACCCCCTCTACTGGGTTCAGAAACCGGGTGCTTGACTTGCAGTGTTTTATTTCACTCGTCGATATATGTCCAGACAGTACGATAAACCGAGTTTCGGCTTCATACTTCCTGGATTATGCGGCCAGGTCACAGGCTTCTGCGGGAGCCTTCTTGATCATTAGGCCCCCGGCACGGCACGGCACTGCAAAAATTTCCTGGACGTCCAGGCTGGGCTTATGCTTTCAGGCTGCCCTGTCTGGTCTACCGTATCTAGGTCGCCCTGAGGGGCCTCCCGATCACCATGATATCCCCTCTTGCGGAGGCATCGAGCGGGAAGTATAGGTGGCATTTGCGAGAACCTTCTTGTGTAAATGCTGTCTCAGGCAGTGCTCCCCTCACCATAGAGGGTTGTATTTGAGCTTGCCTCTCCCGTTTGGCTCCGTACTGAGTGGTTTAAAACCCCGGTTCCGCCTTGGGCACCACTCCACCTATGTATCCTCTGGATACCTACTTTAACAGGGTGTTGCTACTAGGGGTCTGTTGAGACAGTTCCTTTAGCATATGCAGAGCGTGCAGTAGTGTGACAGGCCAAGACTTAGTATGATTCTAGGCTCTTGGTCGTATTCCCTTAAAGGAATCTATTCCTGATTCCAAGCCTTGAGCTCTACCCAGGGCCCAGGAGTTCTGGCCCTAAGTTTTTTGAGGTATGTAGCTTAGGCCTTTGGCCGTAGGGAATAATGTCACTGACGGCCGTCTAACGTTACAGGGGCAACTCCCATGGCAATATGGTAGAGTTGGTACTTAGTGCTCGCCATGGTTTCTGGCATGCACTCCCCTCAGCATGGTGGCGTGGGTATACCGTTCCCCATAACGACCCCTAGAGGATGCAGTTCGAAGTTCCCTTGAAAGGGAATGTCTCAGGTTACGTATGTAACTATGGTTCCCTGAGTAGGTAACGAGACACTGCGTCCTCTAGGTTTCTTGCCATGCTTCGGATGCAAGCTTCAGACAAAGAAGTGGATGATGTGTTCTCCCGGTGCCTATTTATACTATAGTCGCACCGGTAGTGACATCATGGCTGTCGCTGGCCAACGTGTTGTTGGTGTTTTTTTCAATGTATGCTTCAGACACGGGTCACGATGAGGCGTTCCCCATAGCGACCCCTAGAGGACGCAGTGTCTCGTTCCCTACTCAGGGAACCATGGTTACATACGTAACCTGACACGTTTTCCTGCAAGTATTGTAACACAAATACTTCACAGCTGATTGCTTTAACTGTGTAATTGACTTTTATTGCATGTGTTATTTGAAGCCTTAGAGCCTATTCTGAAGCAGACGGCAGGGAAATACTGTATTGGTGATGAGGTAATAGCTGTGATGAAGGTTTTGAACAGTAGTGTTTAAGAATTCTAAATTCAGTTTTAACATGCTTTGAAACATTGCTACGCTTCTAGATATCCATGGCAGATATTTGTCTTGTGCCTCAAGTCTACAATGCTGAAAGGTACACGTCTCTTTAAAGCTGACATTAATGTTTATACAATGCAAAATGCTATAATGTACACTCTACTGTCCTTTACCAAAGGTTCAAGGTGGATATGTCCCAGTTCCCTACTATCAGAAGGTTAAACCAGACCTTAATTGAGATCGATGCTTTCAAAGCCACTCATCCATCATGTCAGCCTGATACTCCTGATGATTTGCAGGCATAATCTGAATAATGAAATCAATAAAACACTTTGATAATCCATTGTGAGAGACTCTTCGTTAATAAGTTAAGACAGTTCAGTTTCTTTTTAGCAATGTACTGCATTTATTGATTTGGTGAAAAGACTGCAGTTGCTTTTTGCAACTTTCAGACATCTATGGACAAGAGATGAGCTGTACATGCCAGTGACTTAAAGGAAAATGTGTGAGTGAAATGTGAAACATAAAAAGTGGACAAACGTGTAAAGTACATGCAAAACAAGAGAAAACATTTATTGCACAAAGTCTCTGAATGTACTAAATAACAAATCTGAACTACATGTGAGAGAGAGTGAAGGCTTTGCTTGCTTTTAAGGAAATCAATATAAAAACGGTAGCTGTAAAACAGCTGTTCATGCTAAAACTGCAACAATGCAACTTTAAAAAACAAACGCTAAAAGTGCTTCAAGTTCCAATTTTTTGTAAGTACCCTACATTCATTTCTAAGAAAAAAATCCTGTAGTCCCTGATCCTAAACAGGGAGTTCAACCGTGCATTTAACGGTGTCATTATAAAACGTTCCTGAACAATCTGACCCTCCAAATACTAGGACGGTACACTGAGAGAGGCTCTTGCCATGACGGCGATCCCTCGGGTCTGAAGATAAAGCCTTTGTACAGCCCAGGCTTATCAGACTGTGGCCTGCGCGAGGCTTAGAGCAAAGCAAAGGAGATGCCACTGATGTCCAGGAGCTTGTATCTGCAAACATGCATTGCTTTAACCTTTCAAACCATTCAGACTAATAACTGTAAACTGTAGTCTTTCAAAGAACCTTGAAATCAATGACTTTGGGACTTCATTCCTGGTAGTTTTGAAGCCAGTTAAGTTAAAGTAAATAAATTCTGTCATCATTTATTTACCTTTGTTTCATACGTGTATGACTTCCTTACTTTGGTGGAACACAATGCTGAAACGGTTTTTGTCCATATAATAAAAGTCAATACAACATTGGACCAAATTGACTTTCATTATTTGGGGGAAAAAAAGTTTGGAACATGTAGTTTGAGTAAATGACAATTTTCATTTTTGGCTGATCTCTTAAAAACACTCCATGGGAATTTTATAATGAATAAACATTTTACCAGTTATGCCAAACTGAAATATATTTTATCAGGTAGAAAGTTAAAGTTAAAAGTTTAAATTAAAAAAAATATACTTCTGTGAGATACTGTATGTATATATATATATATATATATATATATATGCACATATAATTTTATATATATAATTTTTGTTTTTTTACATCCTTAAGCCTTAAGTAAATCATCAACAACTGGAGGAGTCATGTAAATTAATCAAATTCAGCAGGGAGATCGACCAACATTCAGCTCTTAAAATTTCTGAAATCTTGACATTTATTTTTGTTTTAATAGTTATTATTTTAATTACTTTTTAATAGATTATATTAGATCAAAAAAGTTCTGAATGACAAAGCTTGGTCCAGGGGTTTCGAATATTGTTGTGGACAATAGTGGGCTTTAAAATGAATAATCTTCCTATTTTGGTTAAAAAAAAAAAAAAAAAAACATTAATTTTTATTACATCTAATTTTTGTAGAATAAATATTCTCTATTGTTAATTGATAATGTTCATCAGTAAGTCAAATGTATGTTTGTCAAACCATTTTATGTCTTTAAGGTATTTAAACTTTAATTAGCTATAATATATTTAGTTGTATGGTAGTTAGTGTAGTAAATTAGGCAATGACAGACCAATGTTAAAGAGATGGAAGTCCTTTAGGGCTCCTACAGCACTGCAGCCTCCGCTGATCAGCACCCTGTTGTCAGACACGGGTAGAGCAGCGTGAAACCTGCACAGCAGAATGACCAAAAAAACTTCAAAATACATTAATGTAAGTAAATTGTCTTATTGAACTGTAACTGTATTTACAAATTCTTCATTGGCAGCTTATTCTAGTTTTCTTTTAAAATAAGTTCATATTTTGAAGTCTTACCCACGGGCCAGTGGTGGTATGTTCTCGTATTTTACAGCAGTGTATTCCATGAAGCCTTTTCCACAAGAAACAAGACTAAGTATAGAGACTGTGATAATATGAGCAACACAGCAGACAGTGAATACTTTCAGATGCTCAGCATCATTACCAAGATCCAGGATGTGAAGATCACTGAGGTAGGTGGCAGTTTTTCTCCCCACATTTTACTTTCACTTTCGAATTAGCGGCAGTTTGGAGCCAGTTGCTTGAAGGCAACAACAAAATACAACGTCAAACTCACTTTAGCCTATATATAAAACATAGAACTTTTATTAACAAAACAAATAAAAATACACCATGCTATAGGGCAGGCTATGCCTAATATAAAAATATAGCTGCAAGCAGCAATCACGGGGCCAAGCACTCCAGAGGCAAATTGAGGAGCTAAGCATGGCATGGAGCATCAGACCAAATGCAACAATGAGTAATACAAGCAATTTTAGGATGATTGTAATTGAAATGGCTGAAAAATCATAAATACAACCACTAGTAATATGATTAAATGGCTTATCAGTTTTGACCAACAGGTGGCGCTGCAATCAAATCGTTTTGGTGTGTTCTGTGTGAGGTGACAATGGCACATACGAGGTTTGTTGTCATTATGTCAAAGCTTTGAAGAGATATAGCCTCAAGAGTCATTTTGGCACCATACCTAACGATGGTGGGGGTCGGTGCCACGGTGGGCAAGTGACATAACCGGTGTTGCGGCTTAACACCGGTATCACCGTCAGCACCATCTATAGTGGCAAGCCTAACACGTTCCTGATTTTAGTTGCATATACTGTGGATGGTGATTATGAAACTGGATGAAAAGTCAAAGTTAAACTACTTACCCAAACCTGGGAAGAGGACGGTCACCCTCCACGATCGGTTGATACCACAGACCATGCTCAGGGTTGAAAATGTACAATGCGTTACTGCTGACCTTGCCTTCAGGACATCGGCTGGGCTGCACTCCTCCAAAAACATACAGCTCCTTCTTATAGACTGTGGCACTGTGGTACGCCAATGATGGGATATTTCCCTTTGCCTATCCCAACCCGAAACATCATACATATATGCAACAGTAAGTCAACATCTGCAACACCAAAACATACACAAATCATGTAAAGAATCAAATGATCTAATACTCACAGAAACAAGCTTCCACTTCCAAGTTACAGTGTCCAGTATATAAATATCACTGTATCGCTGGGCGTCTCTCAGACCACCGTACACATAGACAGCTTTAGACTCAGGATCAAAGGTTGCTGAGTGACCTTTTGAGCTTGGTAGACTGACCTCAGATGATGAGACGTCCATGGGGAACCAGAAATCATTATCTGAGAATTAGTACAGTTATAGTTGTGCTACGGTATATTAAAGCAATAAGCCCCGAGAAGCCGTGGTTTACAGTGAATGTATAACAGCTAAGGGGCGTTGTTAGGCACGACGCAAAGCCCTTAGCTGTTATAAATTCACTGTAATCCACGGCTTCACGGGGCTTATTGCTTTCATAAATCGGTTATTCCATATACGTAGTAAGGTTTCACAAAATAAAACAGAGCAAATAAAGTGTAATGATAATAATAAAAACATTATTCTTCCGCCAAACAATGTAGTTCCTCAGAAACGGTTGTGGTTCCAACAAAGTGGTTGCCGCGCAACACACAGAAGTAAACAAAGGTGTATGTTTGTAGCACTGATCACTTCGAACTTGGCTCAAGTTCGAGAATCAAGAATCAAGGACCGGAACTATCCGTTATATACAGTATATACACGTGTATATGTATGCATGTATGTATGTATGTGTGTGTATATATATATATATATATATATATATACACACACACATACATACATACATACATATATTAGAATTATTTATATACCAATTATATCAAATATATCAATTAAATGTGAAAAATACATATGTAAAGGAAAATGTTAAAATTCCCCACTTTGTGGTAAGAAACTTCTAGAAATATAATACAGTAAATAATCTTAATTTTGAATTGAGTAAATAATTCTATATAATAAGAATTAAATTAATCCAATAATAATTATATAATGTACATTTGCTTGAATATGATCGTATAGTCATAGTTCTGCATTCATGCAACACTTCTTAATAAATTCTAGCTGCCCAAATCAGCAAAAAAAAAAAATATATATTTTTTTTTTTTGCATTTTGCAAATAACAATCTTTTAACTTTTCATATTGAATTTTAAAATGATACGCACCAATCTCCAGTTTCCATATAGAATCTTTACAACTGGCCTGGTCATCAGCCTCCCCACCAATCAGAATGGCCGTTTCAGGATCACTCAAACACATGGCATGGCTCCAGCGCTTTGATGGACAGTCTGAGAATAATAACTTGATTAAATAAAATAAATAAATATAAATAAATAAATAAATATATATACAGTGCACAGCATACATGAGTACACCCCCTCTGAATAAATATAAAAGATGTATTTTCTTAATTATCACTAATATAATTCATTGAAAGATGGCAAAATTTAAACATATTAAACATATACTTAATAAAAACAACAAAACATATGCCAATATTTTCTGTAAGATAAGTAAATTAGCCAATTTTGTTTAAATGAAGGATTGCAGAAATGAGTACACCCGAGATTTAATTCAGAAAATGTATAATATTCTAGTACTTAGTATGTCCTCCAGAACTTAAAGTATACTGCTCTGACACTTCTTGGCACTGAGTGTAGAAGTTCATGACAAATTTTCACATCTGCGCTGTTTAACTCCTGGAGGAGGACCTCCTTGAATGCTCTGGTCTTTAATGGGGAGTGTTGCTCAGCTCGTCTCTACAGAATCTCTCAAAACTGCTCAAGAGTGTTAAGATTGAGTGAAATACATCTGTACTCCTCCTCTAGCAACACCAGAACATTTTGGATGCTTTTGGATCCGAAATGATTGACTTGGGTCTCTTGAGACCTGAGTATGGATTCCCAGAAGTCTCTATGTTGTAAATATGGGCCCTGGAAGAGGTTAAATGAGTTTATTTTGCTTTGGCTACCGTAGGTAATTCTAGTGGTGACAACAACCATGCATGTCACTCCTGCATGCTGCGTCATACTCTGTGAGATAAAGTGTCACTCTTTTCATAGCTTTTGCCGGCTCTGAGACACTTGCATGTTATTTCTCCTGCTCTTTTTCTAGCAAAAATTCACTCATCACTAAATGAAAACTTAAAAGTGAAGACCTGATTATTTCAGGAACCTTATCACAAGTCCATTGTTTTTGAATGTTGGTGCTACTTCTGCTATATTTTCACACTTAAAACAATAATTTGGTATTCCTCTTGTACCATTGTCCTCTTTTATGCTAAGAAATAAATCCCTTGGCAGTTCTCTCCCAAGTGGTTCCACTGCTCCCAGCATTAAGTCTGAGAATCTTATTTTGCTGAATAATTTTGGCATTCTTCTTTGGTAACTGATCAAGCAGGCTAGTTGGAACATTACATCTCCAAAGGACCCTAACATGTTTTCTAAGTAAAGAGTAATTGCTGAATTTGTTAAGTTTTAGAGGGGGTGTACTCATTTATGCTGTGCACTGTATATATAGATATATATAGCAATCACAGCACACCTCGCTTTTTTAGACCGATGAGCTTTGTAAAAAATCGCCAAAGGCGGGGCATAGAGGAGAAACAATAAATGTACTGTATGTGGAAAGTAATGTGTTTTTTGAACCTTAAAACGCATAAACACATTTCATTACACCAAATACACAAAATAATGTTCTTTTTAGCAGCATCATATGACCCCTTTAATATTATTGCATTGAAATATTACAAACTTATTGCAAATATTAGGAATTTATAGTTTAACATAAATAAACTATGCTATCAATATTTCCACAGTTATATCAAGAACTAATTCTGCAACTATGACAATGGTTTTAATCAGAGGTAACATTAAGATTCCAAGCGTGTAAATAAACATTTATCATGTTTAATCTGAGTAGAGGAATGAGCCTTTACCAGCCCTGCAGCTCTTCACACGTTTGATGACCATCTCGTCCTCTAAATCTACCGCACACATTTTATGCAGTTTGCGCTTCTTTGGGCTTGAAACTCGGTTTGGATCCTGAGGGCCTTCCATTTCTTCAGAACTCCAAACATATCCTTTTATTCCTATAATGGAGCGTCTTGATGTTTTGTCCTTCAAAAACCACACAACAGAAATGGTACGTTTTAAAATTTGAAATGCTCTCAATGCCTGGAGATCAATCTACCTGCTGAAGAACTAGTTTGTGGATGACTCCTTACTATCGGCCACACACCCTGAAGCAGAGTGTTTTCCTGCGTCAATATTTTGCTTTTGCCCAGCTCCGCACAGCTGACACTTCCCTCGGGAGGTGATCTCTGGGTGATCTTCATAAAGACGCAAGGAGAAGTCATTCTTTTGTGCATTCACTTCATCGCAAGTCATGTCTTAAGGCATTTCATAAACCTAATTTCTAGAATAAAAAAAATAAAAAATCTGATGACTAGTTAAAGGGAAAGTTCACTCAAAAAAATTAAAATTGTCACCATTTACTCATGTTCATTATTTACTCAACCAAACAGCTTCCGGAATATTTTTTTTCTCCATAGTATGGAAGTCAATGGGGTCCATCAACTGTTACCACATGTCTTCGAAATATCTTCTTTTGTGTTCAGCAGAAGAAAGAAATTCATACAGGTTTGGAACAACCTGAGGGTGAGTACATGATGACAGAATTTTCATTTTTGGGTGAACTGCCCCTTTAAATATATAGAGAGAGAGAGAGAAAGAGAGAGAGAGAGGTCATTTTTTATCTATGAGAGGGCTTGGATAAAACGAAAAGCACAAATCAACAAAAGCAAGAATTATACAGTAATTTAACACGTACGATCAAAAATAGTATCACTGAAACCTTTGTTTTGAAATATGCACTTGATTCCTCAGGCACTGTAGTACACTCTGTAGTACAGAGTCTTATTCCGCCACAGCGAGTACCCTGAGGGTGAGTACATGATGACAGAATTTTCATTTTTGGGTGAACTGCCCCTTTAAGTCTTTAAGAAGAACAGAGAACAGATGATTTCACTCAAGTCATAAGCAAAGCGTGCCTCACATCATGACTCTCTCCGCTGCTGAGTGATGGGTTGGAGGAGTGGCTCATCGCTAAACGTTTCCTTGCCATTCGTGGAGTGCTGCTGATAAAGCTGGATCTCACCTTCAAAGAATATACAGTTTAACTAGGAAGTCTGTGATGGATAAGGAAGTTAAAATGAACAAAAAGACATACTGTACACATGCAAGATATCTGCAGTCTGCACTACTAGTGAGAGAAGTTTGAGGACATATGTTTAAATACCTGTCCACTGATGCCGAGCATGACTTTGGCGTAAACTCCTCTCTGTGTGGCTTCAGCGAGAAGCTCAGGAGTCCAAACTCCTTGCCAGATCAGACACCTTCACAGAAAGAGTTTACCAGACAAAGCTTAAATGAAATCTAGGGAATATCGGAGTCTATTTTATAAATATGGGGTTGACTTAATTTGACAGTTACAATGATGGTGATTTGTTAGTTAATCACGACAACTATACATATTCTTGGCTTTCTGGAACCGTTTAAGTGCCATTTGATACAGCTGCAAATTGCTATCTCATCTTAGTATTATTTATGCACTATTATAGTACTTAATATTTTGTATTAGCTTTTATTTTTATAATTAGATTTCATTTTAATTTCAGTTTACGTTTTAGTCATTTGTTATATGATTTTGTCAAATTTGTTTTTTTTATATTTCTATATAGCTTTAATTTTATTTTATTTCAGTTTTAGTACTTGTAGTACTTAAAACTTATTTTAGTTAGTTGCTAAGGCATTTCTAATTTTCGGGTTTTTTTGTTTGTTTTTTTTAGTTTAGGTTTTTCATTTGATATTTATATTATTGTAATTAATTTTATTACTGTAAACAACTGTAATAATTTTAGTTGATTGCCGATCTAGTTGAATTTAGACCAATTGATTTACTGCAGGGCAGTGCTATAATCATAATATTCATTGCACTTGCCTGGAGTGAGGTGAAAGAGTCCCGATGACCTGTGATTTGACCTCTGGACCCAGCAGAACCTCCACAGAGATCTCCGTATCACTGGAGAAGGACGACCATTCCCCTAAACCAAACACTATCGGCTGCTTCGGTAAAGGTAACGGCATCTGAACCTGGTACACCGTACGGTTGACATTTCTAAATAAGGTCAATTAGAGAAGAAGAAAAAAAGATGGTCAGGAAGTGGTCACCAGGGCTAGATCTACAACATGTTAAGAACTGTGTAAATGAGGATGCACTAAACACACATGCCCACATCATATAATTACAGTTGGCAATTTTTTAGTCTATGATCAAAACAGTGGTTTGATATGTTTGTTCATTTTTGCAGAAATCTATTATTAGTGTATACTACATTTTAGATAAAGATATGCTCTGTTTGTACCCTTTTTAACATTAGATAGGATTTCACATCTTAAAAAATAAAAATAAAAACATTCTCCTCAAATCGATGTCATTAATCAACATGTTTTTCCTGGGCAATAATGATGGAAATGCTCAGCAACTTCCGTAGCCGAGACATTTCTACCCTGAGAAATACTCATTCCTGTAAAAGTGTGACCAAAAACAAACAATATCAGGTCATCTAGTGAAGTTACTTAAATGAAAGCGCCCACCGTATAAACTGACGAGGTGCTTCACGTAAGGACCAGATGGCATAAAAGTGCACTTCGCCCATGCTGTTAAATGAGGATCGCTCAAACTCCTCCAGCGCTGGCGGCGGCGTCGGTGTGCGGCCTGCAAAAGCGCAGCCAATCCCGCGCGGCCGCTGGCGCATTTATCAGCATTTATTAACATCCCATAATGACAACCCTGGAAACATCCAATATGAACAAGCAAATAAATACATTCAAACATGTAAATAAATAAATGAATAATGAATAGCGGAATGATTAAAAATGTTTTAGAAAAATATTCAGTAGGCCTACAAAATAGAAATACATTTTCACAAAATATATATAAAACAGTTTTTAAACCAATATATTTTGAATTTTGAATTACAATTTAAAAGACATGTAGGGCATGCTTAAAAGTATGTTATTTTTGATTATGTGTTATTGTGTGTGCGTATATATATATATATAGTTTTAATTTATTTTTAAACTTTGGTTTTAGTAATCGTAGTACTTAAACGTGTTTCAGTTAGTTTCCAAGGCAGCATCTAATTTTCATCTAATATTTATATTTTATTTTATTTCTACAATACAATAACACAATGCACAACACTCGCAATGACCAACATCTCTTATACTGAGAATGTTTATGGAGATAATAGAATAATAATAGAATGAAGTCAATAAATACATTATAATAATAAAAAGGGAATAATCATGAATAGTGAAATAAATATAAGTTCAGAAAAAAATGTATACAATTTTTCAAAATTTTTATTCGATACAAAAATAGAGTACAATTTTTGATAGATATAAAAAAAGAAGAAGAGGGAGAAAAAATAACCCCATGACCCCATGGTAATTGTAATTCAAAGTTGAATATCACAAAATGTAATCCTGAATTTATTTATTTGTTAATAATTGTTTAATCTATTCATAGCAATTAGACATTAAACTAAAAATTATTTCAATGAAAAAAAAAACATGTATACTATTTTATATATTTTACTATATATATATATATATGTTATAGGCCTGATCATCAATACTAAATGGTTAGAAATATAAAAAAAAATGTAATACTCTCCATTTCTGGCTGACCATTTTGTTAATAAAGTAGCCTAACATATGATCATTACATTTGTGCTTTTATAATTGATTAAACTCTCATAGTATACAAAGCTGATTATAATATTAATATTTCATATGTATCAATCATAATCAAACATCCTATTTTCAAATAAATAAGCCTATATGTACATCATGAATAACGTGGGGGGTTTTTTCCAGTCTAACAGCGCCCTCTATCGAAAATAAGAAACAATAACCCTTCTAATTCTTCTGTTACTCAATACATTGACCTCAGTTTAAAGGGAAATGGTGCTTGTGATCATCCAATGAAAACCAGTTTTTAATGCTGAGAAAGCTTTTTTTATGGTTATCTTCAGAAGGAAGCGCAGACGCATTTTAAAGGAAGGAAGGAACCATAAAGCTGGATATGAAACAGGCAGCAAATGCACACCGAGTTCATTCTCAATGTTTATTGTGTACAACAAACAGCACAAGAAAAAACTAGAAAAGGATGACAAACATATATCAAATGCATTTCATACAAACAAGATACAGAGGAGGAGGACAAGCCAAAAAACACATCAGCAGAATGGTGTACCTCAGCAGCACAATGCAACAGTCTCTTAAGACAAATAATTAAAGGTACGGAAAGAAACTCACATGGTGCACATTCACAGCACGATTTGGTATTCATATAATCAAGAAGAGTATTTGAAGGAAACAAAATACTGTACTACAACCCCCGCTGGCAGCACTTGTGTGGCATATTGCACGTGATATAAGCAAAACAAATCGTAAAACCTTTGCTATAGGTAGTTTTGTAAGTTAACTTGGTAAAAGAGGCATCAGCCAAGAACATAAATGTAAATAAAACCTCTTCAATAGGCCATCTGCATTACATCTATACAGACCAAACTGATGCCAAACAACCCTAAATCATGCCAAACGGGAGCCTGGGACATTCAAATATTGAATCAGTTATGCAACAAATGAGCTTTTGTGGCAGGAAATGGTTTAAAGTTGTAAACAAGCTGGCTTTGACCATTTCCACGAGTAGTAGTTACCCTGGTGACTGAAGTGACAGCCATCTCAGTACAGTATATAACCGCCATAAGAACATATTTAAAACACATCTTAGCTAGCTGTGGCTTCCAGTGTCTTTGTGCCTGAGCAAACAAACCCAGTATTAGCAGTATGTTAGAAATAGTGTGTGTGACCTCAGAGGCCATTCCATGCGCTGCTCAATGTAGTATTATACAACAACAAAAAAGAACCAACCAAACAGAAAACACTCATATATCATTACCTGAATCAATAGTGGCTTCTGCCACATCACCTACATTGACTTCCTTGCTTTCCTTGTTTGCTTTTGAATCGTGTAGAACTGTTTGACCCGGTTGACCACCCATATACTTTCCCTGATTACTCTGTAGTCCCTGATATGCGATGCCACAGTTCTGTTGTGGTGTCAGACAATACACTTATAAAACATGGACCTTTTATATGAAATATATCATCTTGCACATAACGTCTTAAGCCACATAAAACACATTGCACATATCATGATGACTGTCCTGACGGTACACAGGCAGGATTTCTCCCAAGTTCGAGTTGGCAACTGATTTAGAGCCCTTCTCAACATCTCCAGGAACCCCAGGGACTGTTAGACAAAGCAATTGTCCAAACATCACTCAAAGTATTCCTTATATGCATCTACTTATTTTAAGCTTTGTACCAAAAAAAAAAAGTTTCACAACATTTAATATGACATTGAACCATTAATTTATATATATATTAATAATAATAATTTATGCATTTAGCAGACGCTTTTACCCGAAGCGACTTAGTGCATTCAGGCTATACATTTTTTTACCAGTATGTAAAATATATATATATATATATATATTCCATTTTTTTAACGTTGTGACATTATTTCCATTTTTAAGCACCAATAAGCACATTTCCCCACACCTCCCAAATTCTCATTGCCTGGAAATTCTGTTTTTATTTTTTATTTTTTTTATTTATCTTAATAGTGCTTCTCATTAAAGTGATATGATGAATCCATCTATCTATCTATCTATCTATCTATCCATCCATCCATCCATCGCACTTATTTATAACATTTTCTGTAACAATGTAAAATTCTTTACTGTGACTTTTGATCAATGCATCCTTGTTGTTGTTTTTTATATAAATTTTAAATTAAAAAAATTAAAAAATCTGACTCTAAACTTTTGAAAAATATAAATAAATATATACAATTTTCTCATATAATAATAATAATATCAAATAATTAGTCGTTTTATTTACAGTAATGAAAATTGGGGAGAGGATGGTGATGTGGCATTATAATTGTCACACTGCAAAAACATCCTAAAAGATCTTAAAATAGGCTTTTTCTTCATTGAAAATGTAACATTTTAATTTCATTATTTGGATTTGAGGTAAAATATGACCTGGACAAAATCTTGACTGGTTTCTTGAGAGTCACCCAGTTTACTAACTTGTTAATTACAATTGAGGCCAACTGTGGAACTCCTACCAGATCATCTGAACAAAAGCAGGGAACAGGACAGGAAGTACTCCCTCACCTTCCAGGTCATCTTCTTCATCCTCATCATCACTGGATTCACTAATGTGGACAGTAATGGCTCGGCTAGTGACTGGTGACCAGTCGAAGTAAACCCCAAAACCAATGTCATAGCCATCTGTGGCAAACTCCCAGCACACGTGCTTGGCCTCAGGAACAGTGGGCACGTGGACGGTCATTATGTCTCCACGATATACCGTCACCACGCTGTCCTTCTCTTGACACAGCTTCGTCTTCAGCTCCTTCAGAGCCACGGAGGTCCATGTGGATGCTGGTTTCATCGGAGGAAGAGCTGCAAAGAGATAAGTGACTGCTAGATTGATATTCTTTTAGTTTTCTCTAAAGTTTTTCATGCCTGTAACTCAAGAAGTATTAAGGATATCTTAATGACCTTTTAGATGTTGGATCTTACCAAACTATTCTTTGTCACATTACCCCCCCTCTACAAAATAGTGGATTACTCCGTAAATATACATTGATGACATTTAATATTTTGGCTTTGTTCTTTATTTAAGTATTTCTTTCACCAGAATGTTTTATTTTAACAAAATCAAAAATTTGAGCTGGGGAGCTCTGGTTAAGTTGACACAGAATGACCCAATAGTAATGCAGTGTAAGTCACTTTAGATTACGCGTCTTCTGCCAAATGTATAATAATAATAATAATAATTATTATTATTATTATTGCATTTGGCAGACTTTTTTTATCCAAAGCCACATACATTGCATTCAAGGTATACATTTTATTGGTTCATGCATTCCCTGGGAATCGACCCCATGACCTTGGTGTTGCTATTATTATTATTATTAATAATAATAATAAATACATACTCTTTCACAAAAAAAAATAAGTTAATTAGCATAACTTTAGCTTATTGGTGATATGCGAACTTGGCACACTAATAATGAAATAAACTGATAAGCAGTCATGAGTTTGTATTGTATACCAATAACTTTTACAGCACCTTTCATAATGCTTTATGTGATCAGAGCCTAAATATCTGCTATATTAAACAACTTTTGAACGGCATACTACAGAACTTGGCCTATATAATGTACACTGCATGCTATTTTTGAAAGTCACGTGACCTGCCCTATAGTGACTCGAAAGAAAACGCACTGAAGCTTATTCTGCTAAAACATGTTATATATAGAAAGATTCCCATATTTTAAAGCACAAACATCCTTCTTTTGTTCTGACAGCTCTGTTCTCGAGGGGCAATGATGAAAGATGATGAGAAGGTTTCCTGAGCTTAGCTTCACCTCTCTAATAGGGGGTTTGCTAACCTTTATTCTCCCCGGGGTGTGAAGCACTGCTCTCCTGTGAGTCACCCGCCTCTGCCTTCCCGAGAGATGCGCTGGACTCCTATTGACAACATCACAATACATACATAGAAGCACAGCACTACAGCACACTTATTCACATGTATCTGACAGGCTTGAATTCACTGTACCTCAGTAGATTGAGTAGATTCGCTGTTATCGTCCATTTTAGTTTGGGTGTCCGGTTGGATTACTGTCCGGGAAAGGTCTGTGCTTTGAAGTCTTCAAAATGAAAATGGGAAGGATGAGGTTTCCATACCTTTGAAATCTAAAATAACAATTGTTGCGCTCTGATAAACCTGCACAAACCTGTTTAAAGGGTTTGCTTCACAGGTTTTCGACGTTATACCAGGGAAAGAAGAAACAGACAGGGATGACAGTCTGGACTGCAGCTCTGATGTCTCTAGTTTCTCCATCTCTAAAGCAGCAAACACATGCAATATATAAACCATCACATTCATCACTCTCTAACCAGAGATTCAGTAAAGATTCAGTTCAGCTGCTGAAAACTCTTACCTGAATCAGAGGTGTCTTTCAATGAACCTCATAAATATATACATATAGTACTATTTTAAAATATATTAAAATAGTAAAATAAATTACACATCAAACTAGGATTAAATTGTAATAATATTCACAATATTGCTGTTTTTACTGTATTTTTGATTAAATAAATAAATATATACATATAGTACTACAGCACATTTGTGTATGTTACATTATAAAAAAACAATTAAATATAGTATTCATCTGTCATCCTGGATTTAATTTTTACTGTCACTTCAGTATTCAATGAGGTTTCCATACCTTTGAAATCTAAAATAACAATTGTTGCGCTCTGATAAACCTGCACAAACCTGTTTAAAGGGTTTGCTTCACAGGTTTTCGACGTTATACCAGGGAAAGAAGAAACAGACAGGGATGACAGTCTGGACTGCAGCTCTGATGTCTCTAGTTTCTCCATCTCTAAAGCAGCAAACACATGCAATATATAAACCATCACATTCATCACTCTCTAACCAGAGATTCAGTAAAGATTCAGTTCAGCTGCTGAAAACTCTTACCTGAATCAGAGGTGTCTTTCAATGAACCTCATTAAAAACTGAAACACAAACTCTGCAAGAAGACATAAAACAATGCATACTGTCTTCTAATAATAAATATAAATAAGGCTGTTGGACTACATTTTGTGCGCAGTCGTCATCAACTGACTCATGAAGCTCATACGAATCAGTTTTGACACGTCGAGTAACTAAAGTGAAATTCACCATCAAACCATCAATCTCAGCAGAGCACAAACACATCTGCATTC
>NW_015551089.1:1547176-1555155 GCF_001515605.1 Sinocyclocheilus anshuiensis | reverse complement strand
AACCAACCCCGCCGTATGTATTGTACTGTATTGTTTGATAACTGAATGTACATACACGTACCTGCGGCGGGCGTGTGATGCTGTAGATGCAACAGTGCTGCCGGACAAATAACGTTTGACGCCCAGGAAGTCCGCTAATTTGTAAATACGTGTTCTGATTCTGGAGAGTAAAGTCTTTTCTGAATGGCTGCCAGACACATACGACTACATAATAAAAGTCCCGAGAAATAAGACCACTCAAAAGCAGTTTGGGAAGAAGCTATTTCTGTTTTAAGAAAAGTATTTCGTTTAAAAGAATATATATTGGCCATGTGTGAAAAAATCTGCAGAGGATAAAACACAAATATAGCACTCGGGCAGCTCAAAGGGATCCAGCTGACATGCTAACTCTTCCCCTGAGTTTAATTAACACCTGTTTTAGACTTCACTTTACAAACACCTGCACAAAATGAGCTTAAATAGATTGAAAATGAACAAAAATGTACACACTGACACTTAAATGTTGCACGATTGAATTGCTGTCTCATTGAACTAACTGAACAAAATGATGTCCTATCCTTCTGCTAAGTTTGAAAATACATTGTAGTACATGACTGAAATGCAGTCTCGCAAACCTTTATCTCCTGACACCAAATCAGTCAATGGAGTGTATTTAGTTTGTGCATCAACCAAACTGATCCATGGAAAAAGGCTGTAAAACAACAGAGAGAAGCTATTATAAATTATTTTCTTATTATCAATGTTGAAAACAGTTATGCTGCTTAATATTTTCGTGGAAACCTTGATTCATTCTCTTTGATAAATAGAAAGTTCAAAAGAACACCATTTATTTTAAACAGATTTTTTTTCTTGACTGTCATTTTTTATCAGTTCAGTGCATCCTTGATGAATAAAAGTATTAATTTATTTAAAGTGGTCCTATTATGCTCTTTTACAAAGTTTGGATGGAGGGGTGGTTGAACCACGTAGACAGAAAGGACGGACCCGCCGGTCTGTGTGGATTCATGAGATTTTGGGCGCTAGAAAACAGCTCGGTGAGTATCATCGTTTGGTCCAAGAACTGAAGTTGGACGGAAGCCGGTTCAAGGAGTACTTTCGGTTCGCGCCGCGCCGCGCTGTCAGTTCGGTGGCGCTGGTAAACACGTCCTCTCTGCGCCGTCGAGTCGGTCGCGCAGCTCGGTCCATTGAGCCGCGCCGATGACAGGTCAGCGTGGCGCGAACACTTTAATACCGCGCTGTTTCATCCCACTTTTGGTGTGTTCGGCTTCCCATAGTCCAGCCTCAAACCCGAGAGAGGTTAAATTAACTGTGAAGTCCAACATTTCGAGAAACGTGGCTGTTTAAGGTAATCTATTTAACGTAATCAGGTCCGGTTTCTATGGTAACCGTTTCAAACTGTGAAACTAGAATCAGTAAAACATAAAGCGCTATGGTAAAACTTCACGTCAGGTTTTCAAAATAAAAGTCCCAAGGACCCCATTTGCGCTTTAGAATTCAGAATTTAATGTTCGGGGACCTCTATTGGCATGCTGAATTAAAATTTTATTCATAGCAAGTTTATAAAAATAAAATACAAAATAATTCCAACTGAAAAAAAAATAAATAAATAAAATAAAACACTGTACAAGGCATTTATGATACAAATAAAAATTAACACAAATAATTACAATAATGTACAATGTCCCACCCCATAACATTCTTTTGTACACTGTACATTTAACTTCATAAATTGTGAAGAACAATATGCAGTAAGAAAAACATCTATAAAAATTATACAGATGTAAAAATGTATTTTCTTTTCTCATACTGTTACATCATTGCTTGTCATTTTGTGACAATTAATAATAGAGCAGCAATAGAGAAATTCAGCTTTTGCATTGTTAGAGATGAAATGCAAGCAGAGAAATCGTACTACACAGATTAACTTTCAGTCCATTGTCAAAACAATACTGTGCAGTTTAAGTGTTCAATATGGAGACAAAATGCATGGAGAAAATAGGTTGAGATCCATCAAGCAATGAAACAGTCTGCTTTGGATGGGATAAAACCAGTGTACTAAATTGCATTTCACTAATCACCTAATACATTGATTTTATTTTAAACAAGGTAAAGGGGTTTGTCAACGAAATTGAAATGAAACAGCATGTCAGGGTGTCCTGGAAAATTCTGTCCTGTTTTCTTTGTTATTTAACATTGACCTGACGAACATAAAAAGTTTGCTATGGTGAAATATGCCTGTAATCTCCTTCGGCCCAAGGATTTATTGCAGTGATGGTTTTAAGGTGATTGAGCAGAAAGTGTCTTAAATCTGACCCATTAATACCAATTACTGACTATATAATACAAGGCTGTGATTGCAACTGTAAATTGTCTGACTAAAGCGATGCTATAATAATGATAATAATAATAATTGGAAAAAAAAAAATCTTGCTACTAATGCCTTTTTTTCTCTAATGCTTATATAGTTTTTTTTATTGAGAAAAAAATTCATATTTGTATGATGCCATATGCTGATAGATTAACTTTCAGTCCATTGTCAAAACAATACTGTGCAGTTTAAGTGTTCAATATGGAGACAAAATGCATGGAGAAAATAGGTTGAGATCCATCAAGCAATGAAACAGTCTGCTTTGGATGGGATAAAACCAGTGTACTAAATTGCATTTCACTAATCACCTAATACATTGATTTTATTTTAAACAAGGTAAAGGGGTTTGTCAACGAAATTGAAATGAAACAGCATGTCAGGGTGTCCTGGAAAATTCTGTCCTGTTTTCTTTGTTATTTAACATTGACCTGACGAACATAAAAAGTTTGCTATGGTGAAATATGCCTGTAATCTCCTTCGGCCCAAGGATTTATTGCAGTGATGGTTTTAAGGTGATTGAGCAGAAAGTGTCTTAAATCTGACCCATTAATACCAATTACTGACTATATAATACAAGGCTGTGATTGCAACTGTAAATTGTCTGACTAAAGCGATGCTATAATAATGATAATAATAATAATTGGAAAAAAAAAATCTTGCTACTAATGCCTTTTTTTCTCTAATGCTTATATAGTTTTTTTTATTGAGAAAAAAAATCATATTTGTATGATGCCATATGCTGATATCCCAAATCACCTACCAGATTACACCCTCATACTCATAAATGCATATTAACCAGCTGAGGATTGAGTAAGTACACTCTGCAAATGTTCTCTCTGCAAGTGCTGATATAAAGTTAAAACATGGGTAGTGAGGTTAAGAGAATATATTTAAGACACAAACCAGAGGACAGACAGGAAATAATAAACATGAAGTCCCTATTTACAAGATGACTGAACTTATCAGGCTACAAACTCCAGGTATATGAAAACTTGTATGCTGGGTTTATTGTGCATGGCAGCGTTTTGTTATTTTTCTGTAGCTCATGCAACGAGTTGGCCTTCTATGTGAAGTGGAAGCTATATTACAGCATTTTACAAGCGGAGAGGGAAGACAGCTGTGTAACTTATTGTTCCAGCCTTTGAAGGGAATTAGATGCATGCTTTTCAAAAATATGTATTATTTTTTTAATGAACTCTGAAACATGTAAAACTTTGATATGAGTGACAAATGACAAATAGCAGCCCAAAAACTTTGAAGTTTTGCTATGTAAAACTAACATTTGTTAAATTTTTTTCAATTGGATATCATGTGGCAAATATAATAAAACTATACGTTTAATCCGTGAATATTGGCCACTGTATCAGTATCAGAACTCTTCCCATAAAATAAGAAATAGTAGAAGTATCTATACCGTTTTAACATTAAGTTGACAGATTGTATGCAAGGTGAGTAGTGATTTTTGATATGCAAAGCCAAGACACCCAGAGAGAATCTGTAAAACGGGTTAAAAATGGTAAATGTTTAATGGAGCTGAGAGCATGTCATTCTTATTGGTAGCTGAAAGCACAAATCGCATCAACTAAAATATTTTATATTCAAAAATGCAATCTACTATATAGAACTTGATGGATGGTTCAGTTTTAAGTCGAGTTTTCTGCGAAGTATAACAGGCATAGATTATATGAGGGCCTGCAAATAACCAGTAAAAAATAAGTGTGACTTATATGACACTTTGTTCTGCTGGAAACGGTACATTGCTGTGGGATACCAGAGGCTCTACAGCAAAACAAAGTTAACAAACAGTTAGTGACTCCAGATTCTGTAAGCTTGAGCCTGCCCTATATACTGTATATTCCAAAGCAAAACTTCTTTAGGCACATCAAAGTGCAAAAACACTTTTTTTTTTGATCGTTTCAGTGGTCACCAATTATTGAAAAAGGAAGAACTCTTCCTCTTGCAAACTCAGTGATGTCAGAAACAGTCTACGCTAGTACAAGCGCATGGTCCCATTGAACATAGCATAGTTCACCCAAGAATGACAATTCTGTCATAATTTACTCACCTTTACGTAGTTTCAAAACTGTATTAATGTTTTGTTTTGTTTTTTCCCGTGGAACACAAAAGAACATTTGAGAAAGATCTTTTGAAGAATGTTGGTAACCAACCCGTTTTGGTTACCGCTGATTTCCATTGTATGGACAAAAAACATTTTCTGACATTTTCTTGTATGTTCCACAGAAAGTTTTGGAACAACATGAGGGTGGGTAAATGGGGAAAGAATTTTCATTTTGTGGTGAACTATCCCATTACGTTTTAAGAAAGCTAACTCAGCAATGTTCTCTTCTAACTGTTGCTCCGCTCATGATATTAGTTGACCTAAAAATAAACCTTTCCCATGTAAGAACACTAATGACTGAGTTTTTGTTTTCGGCACAGATTTCAAATGCAACAACATGCAACCACAGCATGTCAGTTCACATACTTGCGTACAGTGTTTCAGGCCATGTCTTAGTGCCGACAGTAGCCAAAGCACAAGCACAGAAAGGGTTAATGATGGCATGATCTATCAGTGTACCTGCCACTGCTCAGAGAGGGCTGCAATGCATCAAAGCCCAAATAAATAACATAATAAATACTGTAGTACAGCCAATCTTGATGCAAACCTCGTGTAGTTCATGATACAGTAATCTTCATAAAAGCTCTGGAATGTTTGAAAGAAAACAAACTATAAACTACTAAAGATCCAGCCAATCACCATCACGTATAACCTCCCATGTTCTGAAAGTGACTTTGGTGTTCCTAAAAGCCAGCATCTAAAAATTGAGGCTATTGATGGAGAGGACACAAAGGAGTTGCAAAAACTGCAGATGTGCGAGGAAATGAGAATCAACAATTTTTTTAGCTATTGTAGAAATTGGGATCTTTGAAACCCAAAGGTCCCACTTTCACTCATTCACTTCTTCTGCCAGTGTCTGAAACCTGTGGTTGACTATCTGCCCAGCTTACTCGAGCATCTGACCTCACGGATGCCAGCTTTGCCCCGTTGGGTGTGTACAGTGGCGGAGCGGGCCTGTCTCCCACAGCATCCTTCCTGTGTGTGAGGATGAGAGCGGCGCAGAGGAGGTGAGCCCGAGAAACTGGGAGAATGGCTGCGGCCCAGACAGCCACCACGGTGTTCGTGGCAGTACGGGATAGAGCTGATGGAGCACTGTATTGAGGAGGAGCTGCAGGGGGAGGCACTAGAGCTGCGCTGGTGGAGGTGCTGAGCAGCGGTGGGACCGACGAACACATGCCTGGCGCCCATGTGCTGGGGGGAGGAGCAGCTGGGGTGCGGAGAGCCACGGGGCGAGCTGCCGTGCATTAGCTGGGCCAAACATGTCAGCAGATCTGAGTCACTGTTGCTACCGGCACAAATCCTGTACCGCCGTAGCCTGGAGGAGAAGTCAAATGAAGTCAAACTACGCTATAGCATGCAATTGATAAAGAAATAACAGATTGCCTGATAAACGTCTGCAATTATCAAAAATACTGTAGCGACCACTCAAAAGGCTTTAGCTACTGCCTAGTAACCATCGAGAGCACTATAGCAACCACTAAGCAATTCAATACCAACCACTCAGAACATCTTAGCACCCATCATTTTATTAAATGTCTAGAAACTTTCCAGGTGATCTGGTTGGGTGACAGGTGGTTGCTAGGAAGTTTCTAGGGCAATCTGCTATGACATTGCTAGGTAACTGCAACTATTTTTTTAAGGTTGATTGGTGCATTGCTAAGTGATTGCTAAAATATTCTGGGTGATTGCTAGGCATTACCAAGGCATTCTGTGGTTGCTAGGGTGTTCTGGATGGTTGCTAGGCAGTAGACAGGGCATTGCTGGCCCAAAGTTCTTGGAGGTAAGTAAGAATTTGGTTCCCAATCCTGGTCCTGGAGAACCCCAAAACTGCATGTTAGTTGTCTCCCTAATCAAACACACCTGATTCAACTCATCAGCTCATTAGTAAAGACTCCAAGACCTCAAATGTGTGTGTCAGATAAGAGAGACATCAAAAACGTGCAGTGTTGGGGGTTCTCCAGGACCAGGATTGGGAACCAATGGTCTAGAATGTAAGAAATTTCGGTCTAGGGCAGTGTTTCCCAATCCTGGTCCTGGATCAGATAAGAGAGACATCAAAAACGTGCAGTGTTGGGGGTTCTCCAAGACCAAGATCGGGGACTACTGGTCTAGGGTTAGAAATTCTGACAGAACCATGCATATACAATAACAATATGTTGGCTATAGGTTGGAACTACCTTCCATCCACATTGGAGCGGCTAGGTTTTCCTGGTGGTGGACGGGGCACAAAATGTGCAGTAATGGTTTCCGCGTTCGTTGTGGGGGTAACTGGGCGTGGTATCTTGCTCTTCCGTAGAAGTGGGCTAGAGGATGAGGACAGTGAGGCAGCATCATCTCCATGACGATCGGAACGAGAACCCAGAAGCGACTCTTCATCTTGAGAGCGTTCAGAAGAGGCAGAAGAAATCTGGTCCCGCTGCATAGCAGCCACAATGACACGCCTGTCAGAGGATAATGACGGGGAAGCAGAGGGTGAAAGTGGAACGTGGTGAACCTTCCTCTGCAGCAACTTCTGTTTAGCAGATCCAGGTGGCGGATCCAGAAGGCTAGATGGTTCTAACACTGGGATACGGCTGTGCCGACGATTAGGGTCTTGTTTGGGAGCAGAGGCTGGAGAAGAGGGGCCGTTTCTGGAAGGAGCATCTTCCTTTCCCTCCTCCAGAGTGTATTGGTTGGGCTCGATGGAGTGCTCAAGGATGGGAGGATCACTCTTGGGGTCTTTTATTTTAGGAGGCTGCTTGTTGCCATCTCTCTGTGTATCTGAAGGAGGTGTAAGACAGCCGTTCATCAGAACTGGGCTACGCGGAGAGGGAGGTGTGCATGGAGATGGCACCAGGCTTGGCACTGGGCTTGAAGGTTTCTGAGGTCCATTCCCATTTAGCAAAGGATCCCCTTCAACATTAGATGAGCTGGTGGGCTGGAAGGCAACATGCTCCTGTGGGGAGTTGATGTCAGCTGTGTTGTCTTGTGGATGCATCTCATTGTTACCATTTTCAGTATCACGTCTCTCCAGTGGAACGCTGTCGGATGCAGATCGGGAGGACAGTACAGAGGGTCGCTGAGCTGTCAGCTGAGAGAGGAATAGAGAAAATTAGCTATGCACTACATAAATGTTAAAGGGGTGGTTGATTGTGATTTCACTTTTTTAACATTAGTTAGTGTGTGATGTTAATGTTAACAATATCTGCAAAGTTGAAAGTTCAATGCAAACAGAGATGACGTCTTTTAAAATTCTGGCAGTTTAATGCCTACAAAAACGGCTCGTAGGGACTACAACGAGTTACTTCCCGGGTTTGTGACATCACAAACTCAGACAAACCCCGCCCCCAGGAACATGCAACAAAGGGGGCGAGGCCATGCTGCGCTGCTTTAGAGAAGAGGAAGAGAAAACTAGGGGTGCACATAAAAATCTATTAATATATGAATCGTGATTCTGTCTTCTAACGATTCTAATGGATTCACAAGTTTCAAAATCAATGTTCTAAAGCAGCA
>NW_015551089.1:1536681-1546222 GCF_001515605.1 Sinocyclocheilus anshuiensis | reverse complement strand
AAGGGGGCGAGGCCATGCTGCGCTGCTTTAGAGAAGTGGAAGAGAAAACTAGGGGTGCACATAAAAATCTATTAATATATGAATCGTGATTCTGTCTTCTAATGATTCTAACGGATTCACAAGTTTCAAAATCAATGTTCAAAAAGCAGCGGTTCTCAATACTGTTCCTCGCGTTCTTTGCATCTCTCTCTCTCTCATTCAGCTCAGCTCCAACAATGAACTATTCCATTTATACACTTATTTTCACATAGCTATGAGAAGCGTTATACATGGACGCACGTGCGGTTGCCGTACTGTATTAAACCTTTAATCAGCTTTAAATAAAACCGTATATTAAAAGCTAACAGAAGCAGTAGCATTTACAAATAACAGCGTATCTAAAAGTATGACAACAACAATCAAAAAACATACCATTAAGAGCCGTGCTTGCACAGGTTCTGTGCGATCCTCTTCACTAATATCCTCTGCGTCTCAATCGGGCTCAAATTAATAAGCAATATAGACGACGTCATTGTTTACAATACAACCGGAGCACATGCCGCTGAGGAGAGGGGCGGGATGATTAGACACGCACTAGAGGCGGTTTAGCGAATCACAACACACTGGGCTAGCTAACCAATCAGAGCCCACCATGTATTTCTGAGGGAGGGGCTTCATAAAAGCAGGAAATGATCAGCGCTTTTATGGGATAAGGGACAGAGCGGTGTAGAATAAAGGTAAATTATGTGAAAAATAGTGTGTGTTAGTGTGAAAAGCAAAACCTGACTGAATTAAACAGGATAAGAGATGGTTAGTCACATATTCAGAGGAATGAAAACAACATAAGCCCTGTTCCAAAACCTAGTGACTGATTTGGAACTCTTTAAATAAGCATTACTTATGTGTGGCATAAGCACAGCAAAAAACATTTCTACTGAAGTGAAGCGGGACTTACAACTGTTTCAAGTTTCAAGTTAACATGATGCTAAGCTAAAACAGTGGGGCTCCAGGAGCAGTACAAGGGGCACAAAAACACTAGTGACAGCCTTACAGATAATAAAATGCACAACAAAAAATTCACTATATACCTAGAAAAAGATAACCTCTTAACACTGCAACAGACACTTGAAAGCCTACCAGCTACAACTACAAAAATCTTTCCCAGACTATCCTAGGACCCATGTGAGCAGGCAGACCCAAACCTAGTTCACTAGGTTTACTTGGAACAGTGCTATTAACAAGGTCCTCAGTTTTAAGGACAACCTTGACAGAAATTTTTTTGCCATGCATAATGGACAGAACAGTATTCCTGGTGGGAGAGAGCACACAAAAAACAGCATGACTTCAGTACTACAGTCAAATACAACAACAAAAATCAAGAACATACAGAAAATAGGAAGCAGTAAGACTGGAGAGAAGACATGTTTGGTGGGCAGAGATGGCCGAAGTTATGGGAAGCACGGAATGGGAGTGCCTATTCACCTGCTGAAGCTGAGCGCGGGTGATTCGTATGATTGAGGGGAACTTGGTGTTTGCAGCAGTCGCTGGAATGGCAGGAAGTTTCCTGCGTCCAGGCGAATGGGCAGCACGCGGCTGGGAAGGTAGTGGCAGCGAGGCATGGTACGAGGAGGTGGAAGAGGAAGGGTGGTGTTGGTGGTCTGCAGATTGGCTGCGCTGCATCCCAGGCGGGGCGCGCTGGTGTAGGGGGTCCGACAGGGTGGTCAGCAGGGTGTGCGGGCTAGGGGAGCGCAGGTGCAGGGGGCTGCACGTCCTTGCCACAAGCTCCTCGGGTTGGGATGCAGGAGAGGTGGGTAGCTAGAAAAGGAAAGTGGGGAACAGTGGAAGGGAGGCGAAGAGCGTTTAGTGAGGTGGATCAGGTGAGTCAGGGGAAGTGAATGGGTAGTGAAGATGGAAAAAAGTCAAGTAAAAAGAGATTAAAATGGCCAGAAAGATAGTAGGAGGTTATTAAGGAATAAGAGGAAGCAGATGGTTACATATGGTTACAGTATGCAGGTAGGCAGAATGCAAATTCTGGAAAATTCACTGACATCTTCCAGAGACCTCGGCACTTAAACTTTCAGAAGGCCAGTAATGTGCTTGAATCTGCAACATCCTAATAAATTAAGCCAGCTCTGTGTGGTTTTACAACATTCCTTCCACAAACAGTGTCCTGACCTAAGCAGTGAGGATACAAGAGCTAAGGTAACAGGATCATCTTAGCTCAGACTACCGTAAGCTTACATCACAGACCTGAGGATGAGCTGTCTGTATCTCATTACTGTGGCTTACAGGTGAGCAGCCCTCAGAGACCTCCTTTATTCTGCTGACATGAGCATGTGTAGCATAGAACGTTTTAGCCTTATTTATGACATCCAGAAAAAAGTAGAGCAGAAAGGAAATTTTCATGAGGGGTGTTTAAGTGAAAATCACTAATTACTGTAATGTTGAAGTTTTTTAAAACTAACATATAAATCAAAAAGTGTACCAGTAGGTAACACTACAACTTACACACATGCATTTAATCAGCTAGTTCAGGGGTAGGCAAGTTCGGTCCTAGAGAGCCGCAGTCCTGCAGAGTTCAGCTCCAACCCTAATCAAACACACCTGAACAAGCTAATCAATGTCTTCAGGATTACTAAGGCTATAGGCAGGTGAGTTTTTTTTTTCAGGGTTGGAGCTGAACTCTGCAGGACTGCGGCTCTCTAGGACCGAACTTGCCTACCCCTGAGCTAGTTCATCTAAATTATTGTCTTTTTTGTTTTGTATTTGATAGGTTAAAGTGTTGCCCAGATCCTTGGCAAAATGTTGCCTCATATTCAGTTCCTGTCTGGCTTGTTCATGATCACATTTGCAAGACAGAAACAGTCTAAAATTCACCTCATCTAAATTTAGTGAGAAACTTGGCAGGGATTAGGCAGGCTTTATATAAAATTAATTGTGATTTTTTTATATTTTGACCACTAGGTGGCACTGTCATCCTACTGTTCAGGTCCTGCTGGGTCATGGTACCAATAATACCTACCAAAATAAGCTAAAGCATTGCCAAGAAAAAGCCTCACCTTATGTTTGGCACATATTTGTCATAACTGAGGAGCTTTTTTGAAACTCAACCATTTGAAACCTTTTCTGAGGATGGGTCTAAAGATCATGGGACCAAATTTTAAATTGTAGACAATTTGTAGAAGAAGTGAAAACAACAGTTTTCTGAGCCATAGTTACCTGTGTGAGTGCACCTTCAGCCAGTGCCTCACCAGGACTGGTGGGGGTTACAGGAGGTCCACCAGCAGCAGGGAATACACTGAGCTCCAACCGATCCATCCTTTGTGGGCCCTGGACTGTGTGAGGTATGTGGGTGTCTCCTTGTACGGGACTAGGAGTGGATTCTTTATCCGGTGATTCATCCATTGGCTGCAAAACTTCTGGCTCCTCTTCACACTCATCTGATGGGTTACGGGTGAGTTTAGCCTCAGGACCAGGGCTACGTCCTGCTGCCTCTTTGAAGTCCCGCAGGTCAGAGCCCTTCTCTACCATCACCCAATCACGCAACTCAACATCTTGTAGACCTGAGCTCAGGTTTAGAGCAACAAAGCCACTGTTAGCTGCATCATCGCCCTGCTCAGGAGATCCCGGTGAAGCAGGCTTGGGCAAGCCACCGCCAGAGCAGAATTCCTCGTCATAGTGCCAAACACGCTCTGTGTGACTTCCGTTCAACATGGCCATGCCAGGGACACCATCAGCTTCCCGTTCCTGTGCTGTACCAGGTGGCTGCTTGCCAGAACTGGTCACAGAAATCGAAAGAATGCACACTATGTCTTCAGAACATACTGACAAGTTGCTAAATGCTCAATATTTGAAAAAAGAAAATGCAATTTTGAGTGTAGAGAGACTTACCAGGCCTCTACAAAATGCTCAGTGTTGGGTTTGGGCTCCAAAGTTAGTCTCTTCTCCAGTTCAAAGCTATGGATGTTGCGCAGTTTCCTCAAAAGAGGAGTGTCTCTATCTGAGGGCACCACGTCTGACCGGACTCGCACTGGCGAACCAATGCTAGGCCCTGCATGGGGGCTCTGATTGCCTTGGTTGCTATGTTCATCCTCTGTTCCCATCTAGAAGGGAAGGACAACATAATATGAAACCTCCAAGAATAGACAAAGATGTCTATGATTGATTCGGTTCATGGTACACATTCTGGTACCTTCCAGACAGCGGGACAGATTCGGTTCCGGTTGCGGTCCAGGTCCTCCCAGACATCAGTCTCCTGGTTCCTAAAAGGAAGGCTCGGAGATCCAGGCAGGTGCTCGGGCCGAGCATTGTCCCCATCACTGAGCTGCTCATCTTGCAGAACTTCATCAGTGTTCTCCTTCAGAAGATCTGCAGGCAGCTGTGAGGCATTCACAATGCTGGAAGAAAACAGAACCACCAGAGAACTCTTCATGGTGATACCACTACTAAGAAAATGCAAATGTTTAAGAGAGTTCAACCAAAGTAAAGTAAAGTAGTCACATGACTTACCCCATCTGAGCTGGTGTGAGGCGTGTATGGTGCTGTGGCGTGTTTGCCGTGGCGGTGATTGTCAGTGGGCTATCTGAGCTCATCCTTTCCCAATCATACGGGTCATTTTCCACTACGTTGTAGGTTCTCATGCTATTCTCAAAAACGGTCCTCAGTAGCTAGAGTGGAGAGATCATTTTCAAGTGAGATTGACCAATAACTGCTAGATATTCCATTGATCGATTAAAGTATCACATTTTTACCTGATAGTCAGGTTTGGTAAAGTAGTCCAAATTGCTGGTGTGGTCCAGAAAGACATTGAATTCTGGGGGCAGGTGTTTCAACATGAGCCGATGATCATACGTCTCTTTTAATTTCCCCACTTGCTCCTAATGCATAAACACAAAAATATCATCATCACTTCCCAACAAACAGGAAAATGCTTTTCATAGCACTTCTTCCTCCTGCCTGATCAGCACCTTGTCTTTTATCTTCCTCCAGGGTAGTTGCCCAAACAAGAACTCCACCAGCATGTAGAACAAAGACCACAAGTCATCATGTCTTCCCATCTCCTGTGACAGTAAGACCAAATCAAATCTGATCAGACCAGAATTATCCTGGTAACTGAAACATTACCAACAGCAGCTGAGACTATGCAGGAACAAGAGAGTGAACAGGTGGATTCTTACCTTGTTCTTGTGGGCATTGATTGAGGCGTATCGTACTGTACCTCTAAACCCTGCAACAGGACGGGGCTGAGAGAGAAGAGAATCTTACAGTTCAAAAATGTATAAAACCCAGTGACAAATAAATACTCACAAACATATAAACAAGTACAGTCAGAAAGACTGCATTAGAAATCACTATTGACACTGACCGGTCTGACTTCTTGGCAGGAGTTTGTAAATTGGCGTGCCAAACCAAAATCTAACATGTAGCAAGTTCGACATGTGTTAGGAAATCGGCCCATGGCAAAGTTGGACTGAAAACAGTGTGAAAAAGACATTCATTACAATAAGGTTGCAATATTTTGAGTAAAAAGTAAACTTGTTTACTAAGTGTACTATTTAAGTATACTGCTATTTATTTACAACACAAAAATAATATTTTGTAATCACTACAATTTGTATTGTTAACTGTTGTTGGGGGCAGTTAAAAGAGTTTAAACTTCTTACCGGTTTGATGTCACGGTGTAAAAAGCCCACTGAGTGGATGCTCTCAATGGCCTCCAGTATCTGCAGACCAAGTCTGAGTGTTGTGCTGACTGTGAAAGTGCCACGGTTCATGCTCCTCCTCAGATCCGCTAAATTACGGCCCTGCAAAAGCCAAAAAGGCAACTCAAAAGGTTACTCATTTTGGCTGCAAATATTTAATTGAAAGATAGGTTTAATATAAAGTCATAAATAAATGCACACAGACCGCAAAGCCTGAAGTCATCATATTCATATATAAATTGCAACAAACAAAAACACAAATCTACATGTTATTTGCATAATTACGTTAATGTATATTGCAGGTAAATGATACATTTACAGATAACTTTATTTTAATAGGTCACAACTGTTTTAACCATTATTAATGTCTTTATAGCTTTCTGTGTACATTACTGCACTCTCATATTAAATACATGTATTAGGCATGTAAAATCATCACCACAAATTAACTGTAATATTCGGCACACGTTAAGATAGAACAAAAAATGCATAACCTGTCAATCAGACCTCACCTGAAGCTCCATGACAACATAGTTAAAGCGATCATTGCGGCCACATCCAACAAACCGACAAACGTGATCCTTTCCTGAAACAGCGAGATAACACTTTATTAGACTATATATCATTGTATCTCATTTCACCTGCACAGAGACCAACCAGTCATAACAGAAGTCGTTTACATATGAAGTCTTAAATGTACAGTAGCAGAAATAGCCTTTAAAAAAATGTTTCATTCTAAAGATCAAAGAGAAGGTGGAAAATGTTGTTTTGGTACATGAAACCATGACAAAATAAATGGACTTCAAAATGCTATAAAAGTTATGATTATGACCACTTCACAAGACAAATAGTAAACAGGACGTTTTCTTTTTTTAAGTATTCTGTATCTTTTTCTGTCCATGTGATCCACTACTCCTCCTCCTAATAGAGATCTGTCCAGAGGAGGGGGGTGTATGGATTTAGTTCAGTGCGGCCCAGCTCTCTTGGGACACTCTCTGGACCGCAGGAGCAGATCAGACTGGCTTCAGCCATATTCTACTGTGATCTACTCCTGCTTTCTGCCCTGACACACCCTACAGCCCCCCGTAAGACCCTCTCTTCCTCATATGCCTCTTCCTCCCAGTCTCCAGTCCTCTATTATTTTGATTACTCTGAGTGTGATGTTCATTTTCATCATTTACACAGTATTCTTATACAGAATTATGTGAAAAATTACATAACTATGTATGAAAAACACCATGCTACTTTTTAGCTAGTGTCCAGAAGATTTGCATATATTATTTGTGCATCACTCTGTTTTATTTACTTCTCTTGTAACGGGGTGGGGGGCAGCAAGTAGATAGAGAGATCTCCAGTTACAAGCCTTTCCCTCGGGAAGAGATAAAACCACTCTGTCCTATCATACAGCCATATTACAGCCAACATGATACAAGTACATTGATTTTTTTTTTCATAAGCAGAGTGGAGAGGTTGAGGATATAATGGAGGAAGACTGTAAAGGGAGGGAAAGAGGATAACGATGGTGTCATTGCTGGGCTCTGCTAATTGATTTGTTGATTCTTTGCCCAGAGGAAAAGAAGACATTGTTTGATTTCAAGCTTATCTACTGATCCTTACAATGTGAAGAGCTGCTTTACAATACATTGTTTGCTCTAGTTGAAACTATTAAGATTTCCTCTTTGAATCCCAAAAATCAGGGTTGCATTTATCTGGTGCAAAACATTGTGAATTTCAATTAAGGAGACTGTGTTAAACTTGAACACTGAAATGTATACTATATACAACCATAAAAACAAAAAAGTAATGTATATAACACAATGCTAAAGCAGTATTTATATAAGTGAAACAAGATACACTACCGTTCAAAAGTTTGGGGTCCGTACGATTTTTTGAATATTTGCATTTATTTATGTAATATATTTATTTGAACGAATAAAAAGAGTAATATTTGTGAGGTATTATTACAATTTAAAATTGTTTTCTATTTTAATATATTTTAAAATGTAATTTAATCCTGTGATGACAAAGTTGAATTTTCAGCAGCTCACTCCAGTTTTCAGTGTCACATGATCCTTATAATATGCTGATTTGGTACTCAAGAAACTTATTATCATCTTATTATCAATACTGAAAATGGTTGTGCTGCTGCTTAATATTGAATATTTTTGTGAAACCGTATTTATTTTTTTCAGTATTCTTTGATGAATAGAAAGGACAAAAGAACAGCATTTTTGTGAAACAGAAAACTTTTGTAACATTACAGTTGTCTTTAATGTAACTTTTGAATGGAAGTATGAAACTTAAAAAAAAAAGTCAATTTAGGAATTCATTCAAGTATGCCATTTGTGTAATTATAAAAGTCACATTTATCTACTCTGCTTAACAACTTGCCTTGCAGTCTCTTCAACACTGCCACCTCCATCTTCAGAACCTGTTTGGGTTGTTGAGCTGACTCTGCTTTCAGAGCCACACTGGTGCGGTTCATCGGGTCCAGAGCCTCGTAGATCTCGCCAAAGCCACCACCGCCAATTTTCTTCACCTGAGGTGAAAAGCAAAAACCAGAGTGATATCACTGTGTACTGTTTAAATTTGAAGATGATGAATCAGAGATTATTAATCATAATAATTGCTAGTAATTTAATGATTTCAAAATGTAATTAAGCCAGTTCAATTCTTAATCCACTGTTTATAAATCTGATCCAAATCCCATCCATATCAAAATATGAAATGCACCTCAGTCACAGACTAAAATACTAAATTTGACTGTTTTTGATGTAAAATACATTGAGTATGGGGGAAAAAGAATAAATATAATTAAAACCATTTTTATTTTGTACAATACTAGATACTAGATCACTTGATACTAGATTTAATGCAAAACAAGAAAATGCTAAATTACACATCCTTTGCAATAGCATCACAGCATATTCTGCACAGCAGTCAGATTAAATTTTCATTATTTTGCTATTTATTTCTCTTGGCATCACATGTCCCTTTGTGCCACAATCTCTTCTGCCCTCTTGTGTCACTTCCTTTTCCCCTCAGATCTCCCTGACCGGTGACAAATCTGGTTTTCACTGGGGATTATACTGGGTTGATTCCAATAGTATGTTCCTGCACAACCGGAGGCTGCAGTTTCAGGACCGCAGTTCTAGGACCGCAGTTCTAGGACCCTATTCTTTTGTAACAGCACCACCTGTCGAATTGGATCACTAAAGATGGACGACATGGACAGCAATCAGAGTGAGTAACTTTACCGATTTTCAATTAAGTTTTATTTTATAACCTTAAAACGATGCAAAGTTTACGTAGCAAACGTGAGAACTGCTAAGAAATAATAATTAATTCCCGATTGCTCGTTTTATTGATTATTACGATGTTCTTAATTCGTGGCCATGATTTTATTAAGCTAAACCTTGTTGACATAATGACTACAATAAGTAAATCTAGCCAGCACATTAATTTAAAATCTTAAAATCATTAATCTTAAAAAGAAAACTTGTTTGATACTCATTGTTTTAGCATATTAGTTAAGTATAAATCATCTTTCATAATTAAACTGGGCTCATTGCTTGGTTGCACCACAATATGTGTTATTAGCCTGTCCTTTTGGCAGTACTTGAGATTAATCTGGTTGATGTTTGAAAGGCATGGTCAGCGGTTTGCCTTCTGGACTGATGAGGCCAGAATCCTGCTCCAAGGAACTCTTCAGCCAGTGTACAGAGTGCTATCTCAGAGGAAATCCACATTCAGGCTGTCGATGACCACACTGCAGAGGTAAAGACACTGCTGGACTTCATTGTAAAGTTACAGGGATCTGAGGAGCATTTAGTGGTACTTAAACAATGTTCACATTTAAT
>NW_015551089.1:1525848-1535213 GCF_001515605.1 Sinocyclocheilus anshuiensis | reverse complement strand
AATTTGGAGTTTGGAGTTAGATGTCAGTAACATGATTATTCTGTTTGGTTCTCTCTCTCTACAACCCCAACAGTGCATACGTGTTAAATCAGAAATATATATTACAGAGTTAAACATGTTAAAGAAAATGTTTCTTATTTAATTCTCCCTCCCTCTCTCTCTCTCTCTTTTTTTTATCTCTCTCAGGAGTTGAAGCCTACAGCCTTTCTGTCCATGCAGCATCTGATGGAAAAGGGGGTCTTTTTTTATGATGTTGTATTATGTGTTATTGCAAAAATTAGTATATACAGTATATAAATATGCATTCTTGAATCATTCTTGAGTCTTGTGTCTTGCCTCTCTACAAACTTTTAAATATCTGGCTGTAATTTAGTGACTGCAAATGCTGATTTAATTTGATTCCATCTTTATTATACCTGATAATGAGCTAGTTAAACTTAAGGGGGCTAATCAATATACAGTATATTTCAAGAAACTAAGACTTAAGGTACTCCACTTTTTCAGTTGTTTCAAGACTGAAATACATTTTTCATTTATATTTTAAGTGTAAATTCATTTAAATTTAAAATCGTTAACTCAAAGCAGGTATTACACACCTTGTAATTAACATCTGATGCATTTATATATCAAAAATCACAATTGAAATAAAAAAAATGTTCCTGAGATTCAATATCTTTAACAACATGTACAAACATTACTACAAACTAAACCACCAGGGTCCTAGAAATGCGGTCCTGAAACTGCAGCCTCCGCTATATTATCCAATTCGGCAGGTGGCGCTGTTACAAAAGCATAGGGTCCTAGAACTGCGGTCCTGAAACTGCAGCCTCCGGTTGTGCAGGAACACCCTTCTCGTTGATTCAGCAGCGGGCTTATACAACATGTTTCGTCAGAGGAAGCAACGTATTACTGATCAGTGCCCTAAAGGAGCTGGTCACAGAGGAACACACACTGCACTACGAGATCAGTGAGGAGTGAGTCATTACCTGCCACTATCTGCACAGCTACTGAAAACACTCACATATGTAAGTGTAGGTAAACGTAGTATCACATACTTTCCAGAAACCAGATTTAAATGCTTTTTTTCAACATCCAGATTTTTATTTTTGTGAGCAACTATCTCTTTAAGAACTGTCTAAATCAATAACTAGGCCGTCAGGTCATTTAACAAGCAAAGCACTACACTGATGAGCATTAGATAAAACCTGCAGACTTACTACTTTCCATCGTTCCTTCACCAGAATGCCCGTGGACAGGATGTCTGTCTGCTCCTGCCCTGCGCTCATCCTGACTGTGGTCTGCACCGAGCTTGTCCCCTAACGCCAACAACAGGGGTCTGGGTCTGGCATTGGAGCTGCGTGGTGCCCTCTGCACCCAGAGAAGAAAAGAACATTGTTTTAGTATTGCTTGTTGTACTGTGACAGCATTTACAATGCACAATCAGTGGCTTCACAGTCAGTAATCAAAACAGCTAAGTAAAAATTAAATATTTGATTAAGCAAGTTGGACACCCATGTGTCTGCAATTCAAAATATACAGCAAATAAAAGAAAATAATTGTAAACATTTTACTGAAGAAAATTTCCAAATAGCATTTACTCTAATTTATTATTACTATTTCTACTTCTCAACTGTATAAGATTTTAATATAAACTATTAAATATGTTACTATAAGCTTAATTTGTGTGCTTAAGTAAACTGTGTGATCTGTGAAAGAGGGAAATTATTTGACTAATCAAATTTGTCACAAATTAAAATCTACAAATAACATCCAAAAAATTATTTTAAAATAATACAGACAAATCATTTTTAAAAACTCAAGTCGCACGTGACTTGTCAAATTGTCACTGAGCTGTAATCAAATATTTGATGTACATTTCAAACAAGTCTTCCAGTGGTCTGTTTTAAGAGTTTTTTCTATAGTACATTGCACACAGATGTGGCTAACATGAGAGTGTCAATATAAAGGTGCGTCTTAAAAATATAAAATGCATGTATACATTATACTGTCATATAAATGGATATCAATGTTAACAACACCAATAAAAACCATTACAAATGAGGCATTTGTTGCATCCAGTGGGGACATAATTACTGATTATAATGACTTATACTGTCTTTTTACGCGTTGCGTTGCATCGCGCCGCATAAACATAAAACCATGTCTGCATTTGTGATCGGAGAAATGACAAACAACAAGCGCTACTCTACACTGCTCAAAACTCGCGTTTGAATCATCAGTGGCAAATCCTTTAAATATGAAAACGTACTTACAGGCTATGAGTCAGCATTATTTGTCAGCATCATAGACTGTATAGGGTCAGCATGCGCGCCGAATGGGAAACAGGGGAACTGAATTCACCGGAACACCGGCATTGTAGGCTACTCTCCCAGGAAACAGTCCTCGTCCTCCGTAAAATGCGCTGCACACATCTGAATATTTGGGTTGAACTGTTCTGGAACAGTGTTGTAAATACAACTTAACCACTGATTTCTATTTGTGCCCTCTTTTGGAAGACCAAACAAAGTAGTTTCACAGCGTCTCACGACATGGCGGCGGCAGCAACAATACTACAGCGAGAATAAAAGTTACGCCTTCTTTCTTTGCGTGAACATTTGGGCGGTGTAATGCTAATCTTCCCACACAGTGACGTAGACATGTGGGGGCGTGTTTAAACGTTTAAAGGCGTTTTAGGAGGGCATGGACGAGTCTTAACTTTTATAAAGAATATTTCTTTGGGTTTGAGACTTTAGTCTTTGCAACTTTAGGGATCTTATCTATTCACCAACAGCTTGTAGCAACACTCCAAAGAGAAAGGAAAACATGAAATCACAACTTATGACCCCTTTAATAACCTAAAGAGAACCTTCCCAGAACGTTCCCTGCAGGTTATTTTTAGGTTTTATTTTTATAACCTAGAGAGAACGTTCTGGGAACGTTGCCTGCAGGTTATTTTTAGGTAACCTAAAGAGAACGTTCTCTGCAGGTTATTTTTAGTTGTCATAACCATGTAAACTAATTAAAACTTTGCAGATGTTTCTGAGTGATTACCAACAGAGAGATTTTTCGGTTGCACTTTATTTTACAGTACGTGTACTAACATGTCTTTACAGTGTACTTACAGTGTACCTACCTAAGAAAGTTCTGGTAATACAAGGTAACGACATGAGGTAGGGTTAGGTTTAGGGGTAGGTTCAGGGTTAGTACCTTGTTATTACATAGTTATTGTAATTACTATAATAAGTACATAGTATGTGCATGAGGAACAGGACTGTAAAATAAAGTGCTACCAATTATTCTAATGCTGAAATGTGTTTTGTTTCATAAACAAGCTATATTTTGTAGAATTTCATGTCTGAAGTAAGCTTTTAATAAACTGTAGACATTAAAGCAGTCAAATCGCATTATGATGATAATATGAATCCAGTTTTATAGCTGAAATTAAGCCAAGGTTAAGCGTAATCTAAAAGGCATATCATAAACACCTGGGATTGTTTGTATCTTTCTTTACTGCGCACCTCTGATCTGCATGCGCTTCTCCAGCACGCGCTTTCTCCTGTCTTCCAAGGAAAGTCGCGCACTCGAGTAATTAAAAAATTAGCCCACCCTGGCCCACCCAATCACGAGCTTGGTCCACCTTGGCCCCATAACAGCCAATCCCAAAATTGGTGTGATATTCAATATAGCTACATATATTTGTCTTTTTTGTTTTCTTACCATCCTCTTCTGCAACGCGTGTGTTACACTCCCGCCCACACCCGCAAACATTCTAATATTGCATATAATTTTCGTGCATCAGGGAGCCGCTATCAATATGCGCGTCATTTAAATCGTTTTAGAATGAGCGCTGGCGCCGTTCAGTTTCACTTTCGATTTCGCGATCACACGCACTCTGTGTACACACAACGTGCATAACAGTTACTGTAAAATATGTATTTTAGGTATGGAAATGACATATGCACTACCAGTCAAATGTTTTTGAACAGTAAGATTTTTAATGTTTTTCAAAGAACTTCTGCTCACCAAGCCTGCATTTATTTGATCCAAAATACAGCAAAAACAGTAATTGTGAAATATTTTTACTATTTAATATAACTTTGAATATATTTTAAAATGTGATTTATTCGTGTGATGCAAAGCTGAATTTTCAGCATCATTACTCCAGTCTTCAGTGTCACATGATCCTTCAGAAATCATTCTAATATGCTGATTTGCTGTTCAAGAATCATTTAATATTATTATTATTATTATCAATATTTAAAACAGGTTTTCAGGATTCCTTGATGAATAGAAAGATCCAAAGATCAGCATTTATCTGAAATAAAAAGCTTTTATACATTATACCATTCAAAAGCTTGGAGTCAGTATGATTTCTTTCTTTCTTTCTTTCTTTCTTTTTTTTTGGAAAGAATCAAGAATCATTTAATATTATTATTATTATTATCAATATTTAAAACAGGTTTTCAGGATTCCTTGATGAATAGAAAGATCCAAAGATCAGCATTTATCTGAAATAAAAAGCTTTTATACATTATACCATTCAAAAGCTTGGAGTCAGGGGAGGGGGAGAAAGTATAGATATTAATACTTTCATTTAGCAAGGTGATTTCTATTTCAGATAAATGCTGTTCTTCTGAGTTGTCTATTCATCAAAGAAACCTGAAAAAATGATACTCAGCTGTTTTCAACATAATAATAATAATAATAATAATAAAAATTTTTTGAGCAGCAATTCAGAGTATTAATATGATTTCAGAAGGATAATGTGACTGGAGTAATGATGCTAAAAATTAATAAACTAACTAAAATAGACTTAATAAACACATCAGACTGGTCTCTGCCATATTTCTGATCTGGTTTAATGGCAGCGGCCCGCTGTTGAAATGTGATCCGCACAGCTCGATGCGTTGCGTTGCTACAGTCAACACAGACAACACATTCATACACATACTACATCTTGTTCATTCCGGTGGCTATGACCTTGAAAACAGTCATATAACTGCATTAATATCACTGACGGCATGTCATAGAGCCGTGTGTCCGCATCCATGTTACCCACCTCAATCCCGTTCCTCACAGCGCCGGGTGTGGTTTATTAGAATTCTCACAAAATGCGCTTTAAAATCATGTCGAAGACGTCAAATGGTGTATATGCGCGGAATGTTCTTCCATGAGGACGGCGGGAGATATCCTTTTCTCTGACATATGCACAAAACGTCCCTTTATTATCGCGGCTCCTTCAGCATCTCTGCGGAATGGATTCGTGACGCGCGTCTCCTTGCATGCGCGCTCGTTCGCGACGCTGTCGCCCTTCGCAACAGCAAGCGCGCGAACTAGCATTCCACTCTGCGAGTGCACGTGGATTCTCAGGGCGCGTCCTCGAGAACTGCTCAAAGCTGGGAGGCAGGTGCCCTCTTCTGTTTAGACCCGGCACAGCAGTGGAGGTACTGTTGACCTCTTGTTTAGTTTCGGTCTTCTATAATAAAAAGTATTAAAGGGGTCATATGATGCGATTTAAATTTTTCCTTTCTCTTTTGATATATCCTCCTGCACTCCTGCAATGCTGGGTAAAATACAGGGTCAAAACAGCCCAATTGCTGGGTTTGTCGCTATTTTACCCAGCACTGGGTTGTATTTAACCCAGCATTTTTTAGAGTGTGAGAATCAGAAAAAAAGGTTTGTGATTTTTTTAATGTCATTACATTAGTTGGAGCATAAGAAACAAATGGAGAGAAAACATTTTTGAAAAAAATATATTTTATACATATTTTATTTTATGTCCTTTGTAGAGGACGCCAGAACTAGTTATTCAATAAATAAATAAATAGACGTGAAAAGGCATGGATAGGCAAAAACAATGTTTTATTTTTCCATTCACCAATCAGTTTTTAGGTTTCAGGCTATTTTTAACCAAACTTTGTACAAAGATGATTCTCAACCATGATATGAAGGATATAACAGATTGATTTGATATAATATTTTACTTTATGCAATATGTGCGTAAAATGCCCATAAATTGGTATTCCCATTATATACAATGCATCTATACATTGCATCTAATTTGCATATTAATGTGTTCTTGGGGCAAACCATCATTAAAAAAAGAAGTGTAATAATGGGAGTAATAATAACTTTGCAACATTTTCATAAGAATATCTCATATTTCATAGGAATATTGATCTATAATTTCTTTCCCTATTGACTTGTTGTGGCTCCGCAAAATGCCTGATTAACATGATGTTTGTCCTGGTGTCCTCTACAGAAGACATGTATGAAAATGATGCCCCGTTTCGTAACAAAAAGTCATATTCTGATTTGAAACCACATAACATTTTTCTGAGATGTTTATTTATGACAAACAATTTGAAAATTAGTCAGATTTAAATGCTAATTACAGAACATTATCATATTTCCATGAGAGTGCTAAATTTGATCGTTCTGTCAATATGTCATTTTAAAGACCATGGAGAAGGAGTGTTTATGATCAAACCTCCAAACATTTGATATCCCTAAAAAGCCATGAATGTGCTCTGTACAGGACATCGAGACTTAAAACTGTGGCATGTATGGTCTCAGAGAAATTCACTAAAATATAATGTCCTCTACAGAGGACAAAAGCCTATGCCTGGGTCCCAGGAGGATATTAAATATTACTTGTATACAAAAATTTACAAAATATTCATTTGACATAAATTCAATCAAATCAGACTTGTGAATTAGGCCCATTTGCTATCCAGACATAAACTGCTTACTTTCAGACAGAAAAAGTTGGCTTTTTATGTGTCCTGTATATTCTCCTGGTACAGTTGCATGATGAGGAGGAAAATTAAGAATATAAAATCACAGAATACATGGTTCCACTTGCCCAGTTTTATCTCATTTAAGACCAGGGCTGCATTCAGCCCCGACAAAACGGTGCAAAACGTTTTTTATACGGAAACGGTGATGCGTTGAACACCCTGTTCTGATGACGCAAGAGTTGCAACTATGGCAGCTGAGAAGGCCATCCTTTGTGTTCTTTTTGAAGAATTTTCGGAGCCTGATGAAATCGGTATAAATACGTGTTTAATACTGCAAAATACGCTCGATGGTACAGTCACTGCCCTTGCCGTCCAGAATAAAAGAGAACATCCCAATCGAGTGAAGGGATATGTGGAAACTGTGGTTCCTAATTATTGTGATCCAACATTTGCCTCGCATTTCAGGATGAAAAGACAAACATTTCAGGTGAAGGATAATCCACTTCTTACCTCCGAGCAGTGTTATGATCTATATGGCCTTATTATTTTTATTGTGAGTATTAGGCTTATCATTATTGCTGATCACTTTTGTTGTGCTATGATATTGTAATATTTACCATTATATAATCAGAGCAGTATAGAAAAATGTATGAAAGTGTCACTCCACAATACAATAGCAAAATATATAAATATGTATAGTATTTTTATGTTACATTAATCAGTGTCTAGCACACCTTCCTAAGGAAAGGATATGGACCAGAACACAAATATGAAGTGAGTCTCAATTTTTGGTCACTGTTAAGATTTTACTTTTCCATGACATTCTAATTTATTGAGATGCACCTGTATACTGCTTGCTAAAACCTACTAAACATTATTTAAGTAGTTCCTGAGCATATTTTGATCTAAAATCCAATTCATTGTCTCTATAGTCCTATTGGTGACTGTTTATTCTTTATCCATACTTTCATTAGGGCTCAACAGAAACTTTGTTTGTGTGGAAAGACATGAATGAACCGTCTGTGTTTAACGGGCCAGAGCAGACAATGCCAAAAGATGCAGTGCACCATGGAGGATGGGAACACAGGGAACTACACAACTTATATGGCTTTTATCAGGTAAGCTCAGTCAAACCCACCCTTGATATAGATGCAGACAATGGTTATATTGTTTTTTTGTTCCCCCTTCACAGCATATGGCTACATTTGAGGGCTTATTAACCCGGTCAGGTGGTATGGAGAGGCCGTTTATCCTTTCACGCTCCTTCTTTGCTGGGTCTCAAAGATGAGGTAACCTCAAAATCAGATGACATTATCCTATGCCCATTGTGTTGATGGAAACAAACAAAACGACCCATAGCAACACTGAACTGTTTTTGTCACAGGTGCCATCTGGACTGATGACAATGTCGCTACTTGGGAGTACTTGAAGATTTCAATATCCATGCTGTTGTCACTGAGTTTGACAGGAATGCACTTTTGTGGAGGTTTTTATGTCAAAACGCATTTCATTACACCAAATACACAAAACAATGTTCTTTTTAGTCACATCATATGACCCCTTTAATATATCATATTTTACTCTTCAGTGTACAGTTGATTGTAATATTAATGTTGATAAATATGTCATACATACATTATACACTACTGTTCAAAAGTTTGGTGTCAGCACTCAGCATTCATTTTTTTAAAGAAATTAATAATTTTATGCAGCAAGGAAGCATCAAAAGTGACAATAATAACATTTATAATGTTACAAAAGCTTTCGATTTCAAATAAATGCTGTTCTTTTGTACTTTCTATATATAAAGAGTTTGGTTCCAAAACGCTAGAAATCCATTTAGATTAATTTGAGTAAAAATGTGTTTTCTTTACCCAGAAAGTGGCAAGATGAAAACCACTTGCTGCGTCTCAATGTGCCTACTTATACTGCACCCTTAAAGTATGTACTCTTTTGGTGAAGAAAAAGCACACACTTTTGAGCGTGTAGTAGAAGAGTAGGCAAGCTTTGGGACATACTATCAGGTCGCACAATTGCGTCTTTAAAGGAACGCTTTGTCGCAGCTGTTACACGCACCCTGTCACTGTAAACTGGCCTGTCAATCATCTTGTCACAGTTAACATCCTCCACATTTCATTTCATTTAACTTCCTACCGTACTGGAGAGAAAATAAATATCTCGTTGATCTGCCAGTCGCGGGTCTTTAATTTCAGAGAACTCTGCTCATATTTTCTGCATAATGATGCATTTAAAAGTTAAGTTATGACCAAATGGATGTTTATAAAAGTTCACATTGCTGTTGCAGATGAAATATAACACGGATAACAATAATAGTATAATATTATACGAATAATTAGTAACTTAAACCCCTTTTTGTAAACCTCTCTACCTAACCGTCAATTGCGCGCATCCGCCACGTTTGTAGTTTAGCGCTTTTTAATTCGTGTTTGTAGTTCTGGACCGAATCCTTAGCCAAAGCGCAATGGATTGTGGGCAGTTTTAGCCATTTGAGTGTGCACGGATCCACACTTCAAAAATCGACCTGAAATAGCAGACCATCCGGAGACTTTTGGCATACTCTTTTCAACATACTATGCTTTGGGACACACTTATTCCAATCTCACA
>NW_015551089.1:1521456-1525803 GCF_001515605.1 Sinocyclocheilus anshuiensis | reverse complement strand
ATATATATATATATATATATATGTATATATATATAATTAATAAGAAATGTTTCTTGACACTGAAGACTGGAGTAATGATGCTGAAACTTCAGATTTGGCATCAGGAATAAATTATATTTGAATAAACATTAAAATAGAAAACAGTTATTTTATATTGTAGTAATATTTCACAATACTACTGTTTTACTGTATATTTGGTAAAAAAAAAAAAAGCAGTATTGGTGAGCATAAGAAGCTTCTTACAAACACGTCAAAAAAAAAAAATTTACTGACCCCGAACTTTTGAACGGTAGTGTGTTTTTGCTGAACAGGCATAAAGTTCATCACTGATTGAATATGATCTTGTATGTTTTTGTAGCTGATGTAGGGGGCTTCGTGCAGGTTCCAGACCCTGAGCTTCTGGTCCATTGGTACCAAGCAGGTGCTCTTCAGCCATTTTTCAGGGGACACAGTTTGGGGACGATGTGACATCTGCGATCTGCACTGCTGTTCAGGACAGATACGGTCTTCTGCCGTACTGGTACACTCTGTTTCACCAAGCACACACGTCAGCCCTGCCTCCCATCAGGTACTGCATTTTTATCTGCCGCACAAGGTCATGCCTGACCTTCTCTCAGACAAACTCACCCAGCTCTCCATGCCCACCTCCATCTGTCAGTGGATCACCAGCTTCCTGTCAGACAGGCGGCAGCTAGTGAGGTTGGGGCAACTCACATCCAGGACTCTCACGATCAGCACTGGCGCCCCCCAGGGTTGCGTTCTTTCCCCACTGCTCTTCTCCCTGTATACAAACGAATGCACTGCAAAAGACTCCTTTGTCAAACTCCTGAAATTTGCAGATGACACTACCATCATCAGCCTCATACACAATGGAGACTAGTTTGCCTACAGACAGGAGGTTAAAGAGCTGGCTGTCTGGTGCAGTCACAACAACCTGGAGCTCAACACGCTCAAAACAGTGGAGATGATAGTGGACTTTAGGAGAAACCCCCCTGCACTTCCGAGGAGCTAAACTCTCGAGCTGAGACTTATGACAGATAAAATATGTTACTAAATAAATACACGATTGTGATAGAGAATAAGAAGCTTACGTCTGATTTCTTCAAGCGGTCGTATTTACCATGTTTACTATGGTAATGTTAATGGCTAACGTGCATATTCTTTTGCATCGCTTATAAATATTTCTGCCTTGTATGATGATCATAATCCACATCGGATCAAGTTATTTCAAACACTCGCTGCTGTCTGAAAGTGAGTTTTGAACTAAAATTATTTTAAAAGCCTTTAATGCTGGTGTTAGCTGTTAACTTTCTGAAATGATCCGCGGCGCTGATGCTCTCCAGACTCGGAGAAACTCCGCCTTAACCACTCCCCACTCCTCTAGCCCCAGCTGGCCCGCTTTGGCCCAAGGTTTTCGTCGGGCCAAAAAATCCGGGCCGTTGGCCCCGAGGAAGCACCGACGAGGCACGATCAAGCCCCGGAAGTGACAGTGGAAACGCGACTGGCCCTGGTACGCACTAGCATGCCCGCTTTTGGCCCGACAGTGGAAACGCGGCTATTGACTCCATTCCTAAAAAGGCCCAGCAGAGGCTGTGCTTCATTCGCCAGCTGAGAAAGTTCCACCTGCCACAGGAGCTGCTCATACAGTTCTACTCAGCCGTCATTAAGTCTGTCCTGTGTTCATCCATAACTGTCTGGTTTGAACAAAGAAAAAGAAGAAAACAATCCAGGGCTGAAGAGGAAAGATAAACGGAACCACGGTCCAACTCAGTGACTCCTTTCTGAAACACCGTCTTTTAACCCAAGTGCAATCACAGGTAAGGCTCCACACCTGTTCCTAACTCTTGCTCTGGTGAAGACCCAAATCGCGGAACAACACCACCTGGTGGACAAATACAAAAACACTTTGAAGTGAAGTGAAGTAAAGTGACATGTGGCCAAGTATGGTTACCCATACTAGGAATTAGTGCTCTGCATTTAACCCATCCTAAGTGCGCACACACACAGCAGTGAACACACACACACCGTGAACACACACCCGGAGCAGTGGGTTCTAACAGTGAGGAAAAGGGCTAAGAAAATCACTTTGGACCCCTCACACCCAGCCCACTCTCTCTTTCAACTATTGCCCTTTGGTTGGCGCTACAGATCACCGACCACCAGAACAGCCAGGCACAAGGACAGTTTTTTTTTCCCGCAGGCTATATTCAGCCTGAACAATTAAACTTTCATAACTGTACATTGTTCATTATAACTGACACATTTATACATAGCATCTGAAAATTGTACATTTGTAAGCTACATAAACAGTACACTTGTAAATAACATATGTGTACATTCATTAAAACAATTGTGTTTTTTCTCTATATTTCTACTTATGTATTATATTGCATATAATATCATGTATGTTTGCACTATATCTGTACTTTCGTCTGCACTGGAAGCTCTTGTCGCGAAGACAAATTCCTTGTGTGTGTAAACATTCTTGGAAATAAAGCTCTTTCTGACTTCTGACTCCTGACTTCTTCTGACTTCTGTGTTGAAGTTTAATGTTTTGATAGTTTGCGTATTTTGATAATAACATAAAATGTTTGCTTATTTGCTGATGAATACATATTCATGTATATAACAATTGCAAAATCAATAAACATGGTTCATTAATCAGCATTTTTACTTTTAATACTTACTATAAGTACATTAAAAATCCAAGTACTTTCTTATACTATATATATTTAGCAGTCCGATGTCCAGTACCGTTCTAACTAATAGATATTTTTCAGGCGGTGCGCTCCTTGTGTGCCCTGTGACTGATCCTGGGGTCACAGAGGTCAAGGTTTTGCTGCCAGGGTCTGATGAGGTAAGCCTAATTTCCATATGCATTGTACATATACATTGTACTGAAAGTTAAAGTGCATTCATAAGAGATGTTTTATGTATGCTAAGGTATGACACAAACACGACAGAGTTACACAAGGGTGCCAGAACTCTGGATCTGCCAGTTACTCTGAACACTGTGAGTGACTCCCATTACATCTCTGATACAGCAGTCTACAGAATACTAGCAATCTTACAGGGTTATTTACGGTATATCTTTTGTGTTAGGTGCCCGTGTTCCAGCGTGGGGGGACAGTGGTGCCCAGGAGAGCAGGTTGTGGGTCCAGTACAGCAGACTTACAGCAGCACCCAATCACTCTCACTGTGGCCCTGGACACTAAGGTGACACATGACAATACAGCAGAAAGTACTGGATGGTACCATAGTACGGGTCAGGGATGGAATCACATTTTAATACCAATATATACACTACCATTCAAAAGTTTGGGGTCAGTAAGGGAATTAATTATTTTATTCAGCAAGGATGCATTAAATAGGTCAAAAGTAACAGTCAAGAAATGTATGATGTTAAGAAAATATTTTTGTTTCAAATAAATGCTGCTCTCTTGAACTTTCTATTTATCAAGAATACTGAAAAAAATGTATCATGGTTTCCACAAAAATATTAAATAGCACAACTGTTTTCAACATTGTTAATAATAATTGTTTCAAATGTTACTTGAGCAGCAAGCAAGACCGGAGTAATGGCTGCTGAAAATGTACTGCCAATGTCCCTACATCTCTCCAAACTGCTTTTGTTATCTTCTTAAGAAACCTGGTTCGGATCCTAATGAACCAAATAATTACCGTCCCATATCCAACCTCCCATTCATTACTAAACTATTAGAACGGACTATTGCAACTCAACTTCAGGCTCATCTTCGTAACAATAACTTTGATGAACCTTTTCAGTCTGGTTTTCGCCAGAACCATAGCACTGAACAGCCCTGGTAAAAATCACTAATGATCTCTTACTTGCAGCTGACAACAGCCTTCTATCCATCCTGATCCTTCTTGACCTCACATCTATGACGCCTATGACACCATCTCCCACTCAATTCTTTTGGAACATTTGGCTGCCATTGGGATCACTTATAATGCACTAGTCTGGTTCAGGTCGTATCTATGCAATAGAAAATATTTCATTCAGGGAAAAATTGTCGCGTCAAAAATGATCACAGTCACATGGTGTTCCTCAGGGATCAGTACTGGGACCATTGCTTTTTATCATCTATATATTACCTCTTGGCAATATTCTCCATTATTTTGGGATCAATTTTCACTGCTACGCGGATGATACACAACTCTGCCTATCCACAAAATCAAACATGTCTCTTTATCTGGACGACGGCTACTCTTTTAGTTACAGAGACCAAATGCAGTTCTGTCTGCGCCATTTTACCATGCGAGCTGGCAGGCTTGTCAATAGGTAATGGCCCAACATCACTTTTAATTTCCATCAATCAATCAGTC
>NW_015551089.1:1506929-1521321 GCF_001515605.1 Sinocyclocheilus anshuiensis | reverse complement strand
GCAGGCTTGTCAATAGGTAATGGCTCAACATCACTTTTAATTTCCATCAATCAATCAGTCTATATATCTATCTATCTATCTATCTATCTATATATATATATATATATATATATAAATGTTTGAACCTTGGGGGTTATTTACTAGGAATAGAAATTTGATTAAAAAATATATAAATTTTATTTAAAATAAAAGTTAGAACAGGTTATATAGCATTGTGTGTTTTCAGAGAGCTCAATATGCCATTCTCCTTGTGCCATGTGTTTTCAGCTGTGCTGATGATCAAGGCTCGTTTGTCTCAGATGACAAAGTGGAATCAGTGGTCATTCTTGGTCTGAATAGTTTGAAGAGAAAACCCAAGCTCAAATCAGGTGTGAAGTTACCTTTTGTGGTAACTTAGTGGAATACTTCACACATAAATAATGTGGTGTTAGATATAAACCAGAGAGTTGTCACTAAACCTTCTGTTTCTCTCTGTTTCTCTCTTTAAGGTGCGCAGAAGACAGCAGTTATGTTTGAATTTGATGTAAAGCGAGGTGTGTTAACTTTAACTGGATTGGACCTAGAAATACACAAAGACTGGGAAATAGTAATATAGTGGATGGTATTTTTCAAATTACCAGGATTTTTAAAAATTATTATTTTACACTTTTTTACAATTTTGTTGTTTTACAGTATTTCAGATGCTGTTCACAGCAACTTGCAACTGCAATAAAAAGTTATAATTTGGTTAATTAAATCAGCACTTTAATATTGGAATGTATTATGAAAGATTCCCTCCACAATGATTGTCTACCTCAAGAAATCTAATAAAATGATAGGATTTTAATGGCTGGGTAGTTTTAACATGAATTATTAGCCATTTTTCTTTGCCACACTTATGTGATATTGTAGAGTTGACATGATGGAGGTGAAATAAGTTTTCAAAATAGAAGACATTGTGTAAAAAAAATCTTAATTTCTAAATAAAGAATAATAATAAATAAATAATAAAGAGTAATATGTTTTTTTATGATTAATGTACTCTATTGTTCAAAAGTGTGGGGTTAGTAAGATTATTTTTTTTAATAAATAATTTTTATTCAGCAAGGATGCATTAAATTGATGAAAAGTAAACAGTAAAGACATTTGTAATGTTACAAAAGAATTTCATTTTAAATAAATGCTGTTCTTTTGAACGTTGTATTAATCAAATAATCCTGAATCACAAAATCAGGATTAATCACAAAAATAATTTAAAAAAAAGAAATACTACTTGAGCACCAAGTTAGCATATTAAAGGGATTTACAACGGATGTGACACTAAAGACGGCTGAAAACTCAGCTTTACCATCACAGGAATAAATTACTTTTTAAAATAGGAAAGAGTTAATTTAAATTATTTTAAATTGTAATATTTCACAATATTACTGTTTTAACTGTACTTTTGATTAAATAAATGGAGCCTTGGTGAGAATAAAAGACTTCTTTCAGAAACATTTTTTTTTTTAATCTTAGCGACCGCAAACTAAACACTATTGTATGATACAAGTGAACATTAAACAATTGTGGTAACAAAATGAGGTTATTAATTATGCACATTGATAAAGTGACATAATATAGACAGTTTTGTTAAGTTAGGTCAAGCCTGCTGTCATTATGCTGAGAGTGCTTAATGCTGAACTCTATTGAGAACAGGTTTAAAGGCTGTGAATGCCTTCTGCTGAGGTAGGCCATCTCAATGGCCTCTCTTTGCAGGGCCGCTCTCCTTTGTGTCACCCTACAATGGCGGCACGAGAGTGCAACTGTCGCCCAATACTCATTGTTCGTCAGCCAATGAGAGCAGTCCAAAGAGAAGACTGTAGCAATTTGTGTATGTATGCAGGTGTGTTTGTGTGTACATATTTGTGCACGTAAAAGGAGTGTGTTCACACGTTGTCTTTTTCTTCTAACCCTGTTTTCTACTTCCTGACCTCATGAAAGGTGCATCATATAGCAGGACAGCCAATCAGAGTTCAGCTGTTTGAATTTATGCCAGGGATTTTTGGCTTGTGAGACTTAAATTGTGGTGGCAAAAGCCAGTATTTTCAATCCCTAAAAAAACACTGTCCCAGTAAGACAAGATGCCCTATACACCATCTGGTTTCTTTTGCGACCGGTTTATCCGTGAAAGAGAGAGAAGGGATGGCGAAGGATCCCTGAGCAAACCCATCCGTTTCAGTGGCCAGGACTACAACACCCTCAAGCAGGAGTATCTCCAGAAGAAGGGCCTTTTTGAGGATGAATCCTTCCCTGCCACCGTGGACTCTCTTGGCTTCAAAGAGCTGGGCCACAAGTCCAACAAAGTCAAGAAAATTGTCTGGAAGCGTCCCAAGGTAGGAGGCAGAGGGCCTATGTCAGTTCGATTGGACTGGGACTAACATTGTAGGTGGGATGTGGAAATGGCACATGGGATTTATGAAGCAGCTCAACTAAACCAATAACTAACTAATTTAAAAAAATGTATTTATTTGCTTGTAAATATACACATTCATAGGCAATGATAATGCTCAGATGGCAAAAGATTTCAGAGAGCATGTTGGAAAATTTTTTGCTTTGCACTTTTTGTTAGAAAATGTTTATTTACTATTTATTTAGGGTTTTTAAGGTATCTAATATTTTGATACTTAATTTCCATGATCTAAATATTCTTTAAAAAGTTTGTTGTCATTTGGAAGTGTGTAGGCCTTTTTGCATTATTATGCTGTTACATTATCATTATATATTCAGTGGCATAAAATGGTCTTTAAAATGACAATAATATCGCTTATTGCAATTATTTCTGGGGCAATATATCGCACAACAAAAAGTTGTTATCGTGACAGACCTAGATGTGAGATATAAAGTCGCAATAACAAGAAATATTCAAAATGTGAGATATAAAGTCACAATTAAGAGAAATGAAAGTCACATTGTAAGATACGGTATAAATTCGCATTTGAGAGAAATAGTCATATTGTGAGACAAAAAGACGCAAATACAAGAAATAGTCAAAATTTGAGATATAAAGTCACAATTATGAGAAATGAAAGTCACACTGTAAGATACGGTATAAAGTCGCATTTGAGAAAAATCATTTTGAGATAAAAAGTCACAATTGTGGAAAATAAAGTCACACTGTGAGATATAAAGTTGCAATTGTGCGAAATAAAAAAACAATTGTGAAAAGTCAAAATGAGATATAGTCGCAATTGCGAGAAATAAAGGTGCAATTAAATTATATATTGTCACAATTACAAGAAATTAAATTTGCACAGAAATAGGCAATTACCATATTATTGTTAATATTATTTTTAATCTGAGGTGGAAACAGGTTCCCATACTTCTAACTTAAAACCTTGTGACAACTAGTCTGTCCATCCATCAATTGATTCATCCAAAACATCAGAAATAATCAGAAACAGTATCACTCTTTGTATCTCTGAAGCTCTTGTATCACTTAGAAACAAACTCTTTGATGATGTCTGTCCTGCAGGAGATATGTGATAACCCAGAGTTCATTGTCGGAGGCGCTAGCAGGACAGATATCTGCCAGGGAGACCTGGGTAAGATAACATATTAACACACTATTGTTACAGACTGTTTAACTGATCTTTGGGAAGTGTTTTTAGGGTCACATTGCAACTTCTCTGGCCCCCCATATGCAGACCTACAGTCCAGCGGGACCCTTCCTTATTGTGTTTACTCTGTTGGAAGGGAATCCAACTAGCAGCGCTTTCTATTGTTGTGACCCCACATGCACAATAAAAGAGACCAAAGACACAAAGCTTGCTAATACATAGAGTAGATTACCAACCTGGCATGTTGCCCTGGACAGTGTAAAAATGCAGAGTTCAGCAGTTTAGGCCCATTTTACTGCAAATAGGTCTATATGTCAGTATTAAATATTCCCCACTGATGTGAGATATTATTTTCTATTCATTTTAGGAGACTGCTGGTTGCTTGCAGCCATTGCATCCTTGACTCTGAACGACAAGCTGCTGTATCGTGTTGTACCTCATCAGCAGAGCTTCTCTGAAGGCTATGCTGGAATTTTCCATTTCCAGGTCAGTGTCATTGAGCAAAGTAGCTTTTGAATTTATATCTTCATTACGTCTGATTTCTGTGTCTTCCTATGTCTGTTTTCCACCTCAGTTCTGGCATTATGGCGACTGGGTGGATGTCGTTGTTGATGACCGCATTCCCACCATCAACAACCAGCTGGTGTTCACCAAGTCTGCTGAAAGAAATTAATTCTGGAGTGCTCTGCTGGAGAAAGCTTATGCTAAGCAAGTATCTGTGCTTGACATTTACTTCATCTGTTTTGGAATTGGACAGGCCTTAAAATTCAAAAGCTGTAGAACATCTTTTAAGATTTTATTGATGTGAAATGTATAAATACGTGGGCCATTTTGAGGAAACCGCACAATTTGTTTGTAAATATCATATTGTCCATACCCACAATCTTACAAATGCAGTTACAGCTTGCAAAGTAAGTTGTTGTAGTATCATTCCCTTTCACCTTCCCACATAATCTTTTGTGTATGTTATAAACTTGCAATTCTCAGAATGAAAGTCTGATTTGCGAGATATAAACTTGCAATTAAGACTTTCATTCTGAGAATTGCATGTTTATCACACATAATTCTGACATAATTTCTTGCATTTCAAGAAATATCCTCTAAAATCTTATAATTCTGACTTTTTCTTAGAATTCTTAGATTATATTTATTTTAAGGGGTGCCTAATTTTGTGAATGAAAGGATCTCTCTGTACCACCAAATGCATATCAGTAAATGTTTTGGTATATTCCATTTCTTAATCATATTAATGCACGAAATCCCATATTACATTTATGAAATGGTGATGCATGATGACATGCAAATGGAATACAAACATTAAAAAATATTTACAGAGTTCTGGCATGAAACTCTAGATGGCGCAGTCCGATAGGTCTAACTCAATCTGACATAATGACATCATTATCACAAAGCACAGCTGATTGGTTCTGTGTATCGGTAGCCAATGAGCTTGCTGCTCAACATTCAAATATATGACTAGTGCTTGCCGTAGCAGTTGCAGCTTGCTTCAGAAACCCTCCACCTTCCCCAGCTCCACCTGTATAGATCTGCTACGAGGTGATTAATGTACGTTATATGGGGGTTATTTCATGTATGTTATATTTGCAGCAGCAATATTTCTTACATGCTCACAGCAGCATGTTGTGGATGTATTGGCAGTAGCAAGTATCGGTACTTGCTCTGCCGCAGCAGCAGCAGCATAGCAGATCTATTCCGCCAATACCAAATACATTAACATTGTCATGTACATTACCATGCCAATCCCTCCGAGAGTTGTCATGACAGAAATATATTTTAGTTTAAAAGCCCTTTAGAATTACATACTTAATCGAGCTGTATAAAATAAATTGAGCGTTGTGAAAATGTTCTGTATCTTTTTCATGATATCAGTAATGGGGACACACATAAACACAGATAGAACTAATTCCTGAGAATGACCCTATTCTCAAATAGCAGATATTATTATTTAGCACATAATACTTTTTTAAAGAAAGTATTATATCCAAAGTAACTGTACAATAACAGAAGTACAGCAGGAAATAATTATATTTAATTTGTACACACAGCATCTGAAAAAAAACAAAGTGTGTTATACTCTTCCAACACTTTCACACTTACTTTATTTTTGCCAGTAAGGTCTCTCAATGTAATTTGAGTATTCCTGTTAAGGCTTCATGGTTCTTATGAGGCTCTTAAAGGAGGAAACACTGCTGAGGGGATGGAGGACTTCACCGGTGGAGTGACTGAATTCTATGAGATGAAGGAGGCCCCTAAAGAGCTGTATAAGATCATGAAGAAAGCTCTAGAGAGAGGCTCCCTCATGGGCTGCTCCATTGATGTGAGTCAAGCAGAAGAAGGAAGCTTAAAATCCTCTATTTTGAAACACCATTTATATATATATATTAATAAAAAAGATGATAACTTTTGGTCCAAATCGTAGTATTCTACCATAAAGCAATTTAATTTTTACCCACAGTCCTTGGTTCCAGCCCGCTTTGCAACTCGTACTACAACAGGACTTGTGACGGGTCATGCCTACTCTGTTACTGCTGTAGAGGAGGTAAACATTCTGTTACTTGGTACTTTTAAGTTTATTTCTTCCAAAAGTCCTAGTCCTGTTTCTAACTTCTAACTCTTGAGAGTGTCTGATGATATTTGTGATGTTTTGTGTCTGCAGTGTAAACAGTCCCAACATAAGGAGTCTAAAGTTCGTTTGGTGCGTCTGCGTAACCCTTGGGGTCAGGTAGAATGGAATGGACCTTGGAGCGATAAGTGAGTATCTGCTTATTCCAGAATTTAAACCTGTTTAGCCTACTGCATCATATTTGATATGCATATTTCTAAGACCCCTTAATTATCAGCATGTTCAAAACTTTGCTGAAAAACCTGTTGCACACAATCTACTGCAAGCATTCTGACATCTGATAGAAGAAAAAAGTTTTGCTAAAAAACGTTTATACTTTTTAAAGGCCTTTTAGTATAATTGTAAAAATGTCCACCATTAGGTCATGGCTTTATATAAATCACAAAGATGTATAAAGCAAGTGTAAGAATACATGTAGGCTTCTGAGGAATGTTTATTTGTATTGCTCTCAATAATCATTGTACTGAATTGCATTGCATGTTTTGCCTCCCACAATAAAAACTACAGAGCTTTGGTTATAAAGACATATTATTGGGAGATATAGAGTGACAACTGATATTTATATGCATTTTATCTAAGTAGTCTGCTTTAATGCTTTAATGATTTACATTACAGACTACCTGAATTTCATCCTACTTTTTGGCTATACTGAATAAATATCAGCAACTAAAATTGCATTGTAAATTCTTATGAGCTCCATATTTTCTTATATCATACTATAATGAGCCATAAAAGCCTAATGTATTAAATATGATACTCAACAAAGGACTTATATGCTATTTTATTTTTAGATTTTATCTTTTTTTTCTAAAGGTTGAATAAACTTAAAAAAAATGTAAAAAGCGTATGCCAGTCTTTACAGGGTTAAAAAGTAGATGTTAGTATTCAATTATTACAATCATTTCTTTTTTTACTGCAGTTCAAAAGAGTGGGAAAACCTCTCTAAAGGAGAAAAAGAGAAACTTCAGCATCAGAATGCTGAAGATGGAGAATTCTGGTGAGTTAAAGCATTCAAGCAAACATTTCCTTATGATGAAGGTATTCACATAGAGAAAGTTTTAACTTTGGTCATCAACCTGTAGGATGTCATTTGAGGATTTTAAGAAAAATTACACCAAAATTGAGATTTGCAACATGACCCCCGATGCTCTGGAGGACGATAAGTTACACAAATGGACCGTGTCTGTTAATGAGGGACACTGGGTAAGAGGATGCTCTGCTGGAGGATGCAGGAATTATCCAGGTAGGTGTTATTTTAATTAATTGAAACTGGAATAAAAAAAAATAATGAAATAAATAGCTAATCATTTATTTTATATTTTAATTATATTAATTTTACATTTAATTTATATAGCAACTTTCATGCACCTAAAAGTGCTCCACAGGTTAAAAATATGAAGAAAAAAAAACATGAAGTCTCACAAAAAACAATAATGGCTTTAATATTATGAGCGTGGTCTCCTATAGAAACGTTCTGGACAAATCCACAATACCGCCTGCGTCTCTTGGAGGAAGATGATGACCCGGAGGATGATGAAGAGGCTTGCACTTTTGTTGTTGCTCTAATGCAGAAAAACAGGCGTAGAAAACGCAAGTTGGGTGCTAATCTCTTCACTATTGGATTTTCCATCTATGAGGTATCAATCACCATATTTAGCCTTCAAAAAGATAATATACATAATGCATTTTTATTCTGTCATTACCAGCGATAAATTATATACAGTGGGTACGGAAAGTATTCAGACCCCCTTAAATTTTTCACTCTTTGTTATATTGCAGCCATTTGCTAAAATCATTTAAGTTAATTTTTTTTCCTCATTATAAGGGGGTCTGAATACTTTCCGTACCCACTGTATATATATATATATATATATATATATATATATATCAGGTTGATAATGTATCCAACACTCTTTTAACTTTTTCCATTTGTCCATAGGTTCCAAAGGAGGTATGAAGACAATGAATGTTTGGACTCGAGGCTTGTGGATATCATGCTGTTCATACAATGCTATCTCTTTAGCATTCCAAGTTCCTTTGTGCTTTTATAGGCATTTACCTGTGTTTTATAGATAGAATATAAACTACTTTGTCACTGATCAAATTCCTTTTTTGCTGTTGTGTTTTTTGTTTTTTTGGCTTTTTTGTGTGTCTGTCTGTCAGATGCACGGAAACAAGCAGCACATGCAGAAGGAGTTCTTCATGTCTAGCACCTTTAAGGCTCGTTCCAGGGCCTACATTAACCTGCGTGAGGTGACCCAGCGTTTCCGTCTGAGCCCTGGAGAGTATGTCATCGTTCCCTCCACCTACGAGCCCCACCAGGAAGGCGAGTTCATCCTCCGCGTCTTCTCTGAAAAGAGAAATACCTCTGAGTGAGTGAGAGCAGAAGGGATGGTAGGGGTGTTTGTTTTTGTTTTTTTAATTGTACAATGTCTGAGTACATTTTTCCTCACACAGCAAAAAAGATGCATTTTCTTAATCAGTATTTTTGTCTTGTTTTCAGAAAATATATCTAAACATCCTTAAACAGGATGTTTATATGAGAAACAAAATAAAAAAGAAACTAAAAATAGGATTTTCTCTGAAAATGTAACGTTATCTTTCATATTTTGTATTCTTAAGTGAAATCGAAATTTTTTACTGGAAAATAAAGCAATGCTGGTTAAGGGGCAGTTCACACAGAATGCGTTTTTGGATTCCACTGTGCTGCTTTTTCATTGGTTGCTTTTACGGTTGAGTTTGATCGTTTGCTCTCCCGTCTCGTGTCTTATGTAGCATCTCACACATGACACTTTTTAAAAATGTGGCACTCAGATAAATTCCAAAAACGAATTCTGTGTAAATGATGCCTAAAAACGTATTTTTGTAATATGAGGAAAAAATGTATTTATGTATGCACATGCACATGACATGCAGGGGCGAGAAAAATAGTCTTGTGGCATGAGTTCCTTCCCATGTTGTACTAAGTAATTTCCTTGTTTTAGTAAGGGATAATGTACATCCAGCCGGCTGTTATCTCAGAATAAACCCTGACGCGAAGCGGCTACTTGCCACATAAGTAAATAATTAGACGCAAAATATTGATTTGAGTTGAAATATTTGAATGCAAAGCTTCCGTGAAGACAGCAGTTGCGAGCAAGCGGCAAATTCAAACTAGACGGACATTTAAGGGAAACGAATCCGTGTATCATTCGATCATTCATTTTTTGATTTAATATTGAAAGTAGAAAAATGAGAAAACGGCTCCTTTTTCGTTTTTTTCCAAAACACGAAAAACAAGAATTCAGCTTAAATTTTCGTTTCGTAACAGCGCCGACTGCTGTTACCCGGATGAGCCTGTGTTATTAGCTTTTATCGGTTGTTATCGAGGGATAACATACCTCGGAATGTCGCGACTGACTAATCAGAATCAAGTATTCCACAGAGCCGTGTAATACATTTAGTTAACGAATTTTGGAAACAAATTAGTACTGCAATATCTTTTTTCCCACATGTCATGTGTAACTCTGTAACACTGATCTGCCTTTTGTAGTTGTTTGTAAGTATTTTGTTACGTTAAATCATGTCTTAGCTGAAGAACTTCTGAAACACCTGGCTTAAAAAGCAGCTGTTACAGAAGTTGATATTCATGTCAGTGGGTTATAATGGCTGCAAAAGGGCACATTAAATGGGCGTTATTTTATGTACAAAGAAGCATGGTTACATTATCACATGAATACCAAGCTAACTTCATTGTTACCTGATTGAGTTCTCTATACAGAGGGGATGGAAACAATTGGGAAAAGGGGTGGAAAAACACAAGGACAAAAATTTTAATGACAATTTGATTTTTAAGAGCTGGAAGAAATCGGCCCCAGTTCGAGGCTGTAATGGAATCTTTTTTAGGACAAGCGGCAGCACATTTTGGGACCCTCCGGTAAACATTTCCTTTCAGTTCTGACCCACTGTGAAGCACAATTTAACTTCGGCTACAAGGAAGACATGGACACACAAAGGACTGCCGATGTTCTCCAAGGAATACTGATGATGCTGATGGAAGACAAGGAGTCAGAGTATTTTAGCAAGGATCATGTCAAAAATGATTTCCGGTTTCTTGATGTGATTTAAATGTGTATTAACCACTGGCCCTGTGATAGTCATTGTAACCATAAATCAAACTTATCAACTTTTTTTTTTTAAATCATACAGAGAATTAATTTTTAATGATACATTTAAGTAATCATACTTTAAGGATTACTCACATATGGTAAGTTTGAGTAATTCCTACTCAATTATCCTACTCATGGCTGATGTAAGCAGAATAACAATTGATCATTTGGCCATCAAAAGTGGGTCAAAAGACAGAAAACACGTACTGAAAAATAAGCTCAAATATGAAAGAAAACCTACATGATAAAACGGCTCCCTGAAAGCTCTTTGATAGCCTGTGCTGTTTACTGTGGTGACCAGTGTTTGTTGGTTTCTTCTCAGGGAGATAGAGAACAGGATTGAAGCTGATCATCCAGTGGTAAGTACTTGATCATCTAAAAGCATTTGAAATTTGAGTTCAACTAAGACATGCCTTTATTACGATTAGTATCAAACTACTAACCCTAAGTTTCGAACTCTACTGCAAGTTTTGAAGACAGATGTACAACAACATTTAATGAAAATGGTAGTAAAATCCCATAGATTGATAAAAGGAGGGATTCGGCCATATCTAGAAATGAGGAGCCGGATTCACGAAACATTCTTAACCTCCAACATGTCTTAAATCCCCAGAAGTAAGATGCTTAATGAATTTGTTGGGTTGTTTCAAATATTAAGCATTAGAACATAAAACTAGCTACAAATAATACACATTATTTTTACTAGAGATGTGCATGAATACTTCAAGTGACACCATTGATTGATAATGTAAACAGTTATCGTCATGATTATTCATGACATTACTTCTTTTTTTTTTTGCTGAACTATACACTCTAAAACATGCTGGGTTAAAAAGGGACAAACCCAGCTATTGGGTTGTTTTTGCTGGGTCAAAACAACCCAATAGCTGAGTTTGTCCCTTTTTAACCCAGCGCTGGGTTATATTTAACCCAGCATTTTTTAGTGTAAACTCAGTAGAAACTGTACAAAAATTAGTCAAATAGGGACCCCATTTTTATTGTTATAATTATGAAAATCTTCATACGAGCAGCCATACATAGGGTGCATTCACTTTAGAGAGAGAACGCAAGAAAAATGCAGCGCAAGTGAATGCAACAGACAGGCTCTTTAAACATAACTATTTAAAATACACGGAGCATTAAAGGGATAGTTCACCCAAAAATGAAAATTATTTACTCATCCTCAAGCCATCCTAGGCGTATATGACTTCCTTCTTTCAGATGAATCCAATCGGAGTTATATTAAAAATTGTCTTACAATTGGGAAAAGGGGTGGAAAAACACAAGGACAAAAATTTTAATGACAATTTGATTTTTAAGAGCTGGAAGAAATCGGCCCCAGTTCGAGGCTGTAATGGAATCTTTTTTAGGACAAGCGGCAGCACATTTTGGGACCCTCCGGTAAACATTTCCTTTCAGTTCTGACCCACTGTGAAGCACAATTTAACTTCGGCTACAAGGAAGACATGGACACACAAAGGACTGCCGATGTTCTCCAAGGAATACTGATGATGCTGATGGAAGACAAGGAGTCAGAGTATTTTAGCAAGGATCATGTCAAAAATGATTTCCAGTTTCTTGATGTGATTTAAATGTGTATTAACCACTGGCCCTGTGATAGTCATTGTAACCATAAATCAAACTTATCAACTTTTTTTTTTTAAATCATACAGAGAATTAATTTTTAATGATACATTTAAGTAATCATACTTTAAGGATTACTCACATATGGTAAGTTTGAGTAATTCCTACTCAATTATCCTACTCATGGCTGATGTAAGCAGAATAACAATTGATCATTTGGCCATCAAAAGTGGGTCAAAAGACAGAAAAGATGTACTGAAAAATAAGCTCAAATATGAAAGAAAACCTACATGATAAAACGGCTCCCTGAAAGCTCTTTGATAGCCTGTGCTGTTTACTGTGGTGACCAGTGTTTGTTGGTTTCTTCTCAGGGAGATAGAGAACAGGATTGAAGCTGATCATCCAGTGGTAAGTACTTGATCATCTAAAAGCATTTGAAATTTGAGTTCAACTAAGACATGCCTTTATTACGATTAGTATCAAACTACTAACCCTAAGTTTCGAACTCTACTGCAAGTTTTGAAGACAGATGTACAACAACATTTAATGAAAATGGTAGTAAAATCCCATAGATTGATAAAAGGAGGGATTCGGCCATATCTAGAAATGAGGAGCCGGATTCACGAAACATTCTTAACCTCCAACATGTCTTAAATCCCCAGAAGTAAGATGCTTAATGAATTTGTTGGGTTGTTTCAAATATTAAGCATTAGAACATAAAACTAGCTACAAATAATACACATTATTTTTACTAGAGATGTGCATGAATACTTCAAGTGACACCATTGATTGATAATGTAAACAGTTATCGTCATGATTATTCATGACATTACTTCTTTTTTTTTTTGCTGAACTATACACTCTAAAACATGCTGGGTTAAAAAGGGACAAACCCAGCTATTGGGTTGTTTTTGCTGGGTCAAAACAACCCAATAGCTGAGTTTGTCCCTTTTTAACCCAGCGCTGGGTTATATTTAACCCAGCATTTTTTAGTGTAAACTCAGTAGAAACTGTACAAAAATTAGTCAAATAGGGACCCATTGTTATTTGTTATAATTATGAAAATCTTCATACGAGCAGCCATACATAGGGTGCATTCACTTTAGACGCAAGAAAAAGCCATCCTAGGTGTATATGACTTTCTTCATTCAGACAAATACAATAAGAGTTATATTAATGTCCTGGCTCTTTCAAGCTTTATAACGGCAGTGAATGGTGGTCCAGATTTTGAAGCAAAATAAAGTGCATCCATCCATCATAAAAGTACTCCACATGGCTTCGGGGCGGGGGTTAATAAAGGCCTTCTGAAGTGTAGCGATGCGTTTGTGTAAAAAATATCCATATTTATAACTTTATAAACCATGATCTTTAAAGCTTCCACTAACTGTCATACGCGTGTTCACGAAGGAGTGGCGTCCCGCCCGGAGCCATGTGGAGCACTTTTTATGATGGATTTAAGCACTTTATTTTGCTTCAAAATCCTGACCACCATTCACTGCCATCATAAGACTTGGAAGAGCCAGGACATGTCTTAATTGTACACTCCAATTGTATCCCAGATAGCACAGGTACGTCTGCAAGCTGTCTGCTAAAGATCGCTTCATCTGGAAAGCATCTGCTGTGTACAAACATCTGATAGATGTCTTTCAGACATCAGATTTACATTCTAAATCATAACCATCTTAAGGACATCTTCTAAACATCTGATAGGAAACCTCCTATAGACGTATTGCAGATGAGCAAACACTCAAAAAATACGTCTTGCAGATGTAAATGCAGACATCAAACAGATGTCTCGTTGATGTATGTGTGCTATCAGGGTCCGCTTGTACAGAAAAGAGCAGCGTAAACATTCGGTTAAACATCGTTTTCGCATTCCAGGGGTAAAAAGAAAATCGTATACATTTGGAAGGACGCGAGGGCGAGTAAATACGACCGATTCTGACCGATGGCGGAATTTTCATTTTTAGGTGAACTATTCCTTTAAATGGTAGCTTTCCATCCGCCGGAGGGAATCTTTTCCAAGGGCATGCATCAGAGCATCTTACCTTGGTGACTACATTCTGCTGCAGTCCCGACTGCAGCTCGAACCGCCACTCGGAGCACATGCACGCCGTTACGTTGCTGCCCTCGGCGGGGGCGGCGGCGTCGTTCCCGGTCGCGATCAGATCGAAAATATCCCGACCCGAACTCGTCCTGTTCTGATACGGACGGACGCACTTCCTGTCCGGCTGGCCGAGCAGAAAGTGGTCCGAGAACTGGCTGAACGAGATGAGGAACGCCGGGATCCACGTTAGAGCCACCAAGCGCCGCTGATACCTCCCAAACCCGCCGAGGAACGGCAGAACCACGGTGTCCACCTGCGAGAGCCGCTTGTGCGGCTCAGACCGCGACACACTGCCGTTCTCCGCCGGTGATGGGTTGAGCACATCCAGCTGAAC
>NW_015551089.1:1501505-1506545 GCF_001515605.1 Sinocyclocheilus anshuiensis | reverse complement strand
AGCCACGTAGGCATTTTCCACACAGGCATATGTGATTATAATGGAAGAATAACTGGATATATAAATGGTTATATTCATAATGATTACACTCGAACACTTCATATTTTGACCAATAAAAATCTTCGACAACATCAAATAGACACATCCGTGATGTACGTGTGCTATCAGGGATTCGTCTAAAAGAAGAAAGTCATATACACCTTAGCATGGCTTGAGGGTGAGTGGATATTTTGGATCATGGGGTAATTTTCATTTTTGGGTGAACTATCCCTTTAAAAACGTGACGCCGAGTGCTGAACTCTTGTCAAGTCAATCGCAACGAATGATTATTGTGGCAATATGCAGGCAAAAATCTGTTTTAACTTCTCAATAACTGCACTAAAAAACTTTTTACAATTTATCTTAAGAAATTCATAACTTTTAAGAAGATTTTAGTAAATCCAGCCCCAGAATATCATGGAGATTTGGAGTGGACTTTAGGCCACGACTTCAGATAGACATCTTTTCAGTTTTACATACATTCTAAATCATAAACATCTTAAAGACATCTTGTAAACATCTATCTGACATCTGATAGGAAACGTCCTATAGACGTATTGCAGATGAGCAACCACTCAAAAAAATATGTCTTGCAGATGTAAATGCAGACATTGTAGTGTTGTCAGCCGCTGCTCTGAGGGATCACACTCACTTAAGAAATTTCATAACTTCTTTCTTAAAACGGTTTACATAAATCCAGCCTAAGAATATCATGGAGATTTGGAGTGGACTTAGGGTGAACACTTTTGACTTGAAACCGCCTAACAATGCTCTAACAACAAGCCAGAACACTTAAGAAACACACCAAAAACTACATTTTAGCAACCACATTGCAATCTCTTGGCAAGGGGACTTTGCAGAGGCAAGCAATTTTCTTCAGAAAATGTAGTTTATAATAAATCTTTCAAAGGTTTACTTCATTCTGTTATTTCTCAGTACTTTATTTGAATCTTATTTCAAAGGGCAGTGCTGTCCAAGTAAAATCTGCATTAATTATTGAGAAAAAGGAGCATATAATACCCCCCCTTTTTTTTATCTAGTAGTGATCAGATTCTTTGGCTTCTCACATGAAAATGAGACAATAAATTCAGTTCTCACGTATGTATTTTACAAATCCCATGTCTGATCAGCCGGCTCCGGCTTCGACTGGGGAAGAGAGCGAGGAGGACCAGCAGTTCCTGTCCATTTTCCAGCAGATCGCGGGGGACGTGAGTACTGGGGAGCCACTGAGCGCTGGGGGGAGTGTGAGTATGGTGGTGGGGTGGGACCGGTAATTGGCCATGCCAGTGGTAACAGTGGTAACAGCCATATCATGACAGTTTTCTGTTGGTGTAATAAACACCACATCTGACTTTCTGTTTATTCTTGTGTCTTACAGCAAATGGAGATCTCAGCCAATGACCTCAAAGATGTCTTGAACAAGGTGGTGTCTAAATGTACGTATCTTTGTAGATTATTATATTGTATGATTGTGGTTTTTCTATATAATGTCTTCAAGAAATGATCGGCTGTTTACAGACAAGGATGATGCTGAAAATTCAGCTTTGCATCACAGGAATAAATAATATTTTAATTATTAGTTATTTTAAGTTGTAATAATAATTCAGAATATGAATGCTTTTACTGATCGAATAAATGCAGCCTTGATTGAGCAAAAAAAGACTTATTTCAAAAACATTCGAAAAACTTACCGACCCCAAACTTATTTGATGTCACTTCCTTAAACATAATGATAAATTAAAAAAAAGAGGGAAATTTCACAGCATTACAGGGTTGAAAAGAAAGAAAATAAAGTTTTATGATTCTGACCGTTTTGAAATAATAAATGTTACTTCTCCACCATTTCATGTACAGTAGATTTAATTTCGTAGCAGATGCATTTCAAATCTGCATGCAAATCTTTCTTAATCCTAATCACACAGATGGACGGAAAAGGAAGACTTAACCTACAAGAGTTTAGACACTTGTGGAACAAAGTCAAACAGTGGCAGGTTTGAAATCTCCTCATTCTTTCCTATATAAATAAAAAACAAGACTGTTAGACACATGGACTTAAAGTTTCTCCACAGGGAATCTTTAAGTGCTATGACTTTGATCATACTGGCACTATCAGCAGCTATGAGATGAGAAACGCCATCAATGATGCAGGTTAGAATGTTTTTCATGTATTTCTACTGTTCATCCGTTCTCATGTTGAAGAACATTTGTCTGTCTCTAATGGTCTTGTCACTGTTCAGTCACGTGTTTTGTGTGCCACTCAGGGTTCCGTCTGAATAACCAGCTCTATGACATCATCACCATGCGCTATGCCAATGAAAACATGAACATCGACTTTGACAGTTTCGTCAGCTGTCTTGTGCGACTGGAGGGGATGTTCAGTAAGTTGTAATCTTTTTCACTAGCAAATAGTCAAACAAATAGTGTTTAGTAAATAGTACACACACAGTGTCATTCTCAGGAAGTGTTGTCATTTAAGCTAGAAATTTTTTTTTCAATATTTGACATTATTAACTCATAGTCATAGTAAGTTTGGAATTATAGACTTTTTTTTTTACAAGGCACAGTTTCATTGTACCTTGTAATTAATCATGCATTAAAAAAACTTCAAAACTTTGTCTTTGAAAAAAAAAAAATGTTTTGTCAACCCTGTTACATTCATAATGTCTTTGGATGGAAAGACAGGACAAAAAGGATAAATAACAGTATTAGCAAGCAAATATCAATGTACCATTGTATTTTTTTTAAAGATTGTTCCATGAACAGTTTTTTTTTTTTTCTGGAAAGAATTGCTGACTGACCTTTTCTCATAACAGAGTTGAACTGGTGAGCTTGAATAATAAATGACTTTATAAAATATGATGTCAGAAATAAAAAATAATAATACAGAGCCCTGCACGTGACAGAAAAATTTGTGGCCACGTTTTATAAATCAAATTATTAATTAAAGTATTAATTAAATAAACATTTTAATAAATTGTGGCTACATCGCACTAATTTATTCCTATGTTTTGGCTACAGATGGAATGAATTAGTACAATGCTGCCACAATCTCAGCATAACAGGGTTGAAACAGAATGTGTAGGGATAAAGAAAATTTCCACATTTGTTCGGAAAATGTTTCAAATGAAACTTCTTTAAACACCAAAAGTGGTGGGGAATGCATACAGAACCGCTTTCTAAACAACTAAAGATTTTACTGGGTTCTGCTTGAAATATTTCATGTGTTAAATTTTTACCAACAATTGATTTGGGGCTTGTGTATGCTAAAAATCATACATGCATACTGTCTGAAGTGAACCCGTTCTCTTTGTAGGAGCATTCCAGGCCTTTGATCAAGGTGGAGATGGCACCATCAGACTTGATGTACTGGAGGTGAGTGGACACCAATCCATCATCTTAAGACTATGTAATGTTTAGCATCAGGTCCACGTCGTTAGTTTCAAACATCAAAAGCCTTCCATTTAAATCTGTAGGCTGATCACAAAATGCTAAACTTCTATTTCAATTTCTCCAGTGGCTTCAGCTAACCATGTACGCATAGACCAACTATGGATCCAGGTGAGCCCTGACTCGGCAAGGACCAGAACTAGCAGCTCTTACCTCAACACTCAATGTGCCAGACTACTGTTACCTCTTTCTCTGTACCTCAGCCCACACTGAACACCAGTTCTAGAAACTTAACACATGATTACTCCTCCTCTTCATTTTAGTTTTAAATGGGATGGCAAGAAGAGTGAAATGAGTATTAGTGTTACAGACTGACGTTTTGCAGAGGAAACGTTTTTGGGGGCGTTGTGCCCAAGCAACTTTGGAGGCACGTCGCACGTTGCTGGTTTTCTGTTGTAATTCATTCCTCAGAGTAGCTTTTCACATGACCTTCATTCAGTTTGTCTACACTGGTGTTACAGGCAGCATTTCTCTTTTACCTCAACTAGCCTCAAAAGATGCTAATGTTTCATGGCCCTGAGATTTCCTTTTGCCATATGCTGATGGACCTAATATATCATTGATTATCTAATATTATATAGAACTATAACAATAAAAATAAATAGATTAGGATTTAACTCTTGACACTCCTCCTCTTCATTTTAGTTTTAAATGGGATGGCAAGAAGAGTGAAATGAGTATTAGTGTTACAGACTGACGTTTTGCAGAGGAAACGTTTTTGGGGGCGTTGTGCCCAAGCAACTTTGGAGGCACGTCGCACGTTGCTGGTTTTCTGTTGTAATTCATTCCTCAGAGTAGCTTTTCACATGACCTTCATTCAGTTTGTCTACACTGGTGTTACAGGCAGCATTTCTCTTTTACCTCAACTAGCCTCAAAAGATGCTAATGTTTCATGGCCCTGAGATTTCCTTTTGCCATATGCTGATGGACCTAATATATAATTGATTATCTAATATTATATAGAACTATAACAATAAAAATAAATAGATTCGGATTTAACTCTTGACAATATTGCACACTTCTTATTACATTGTACACGTGATGCCTTACAATGATGAGGAAAAACTACTTGAAATCCAGTCTGACCATTCACACTGAAACACAATCCAGATTTGTTTCCGATTTCACACCACATATGGATGTGGTTTTGACCAGGTTTGTAAATCTATCAAAAGTCAGAATTTTGTCTGAACAAAATGTCTCAGACACTTGGAAACTCTTATCATCATACTACCACTCTTTCTGATTCAGATTTCTTAAAAATATCTTTCCATCTTCACCCAGATATGCACTACATACATCCCAGCCTCCCATTTGATTTGGTAATAACAAAATCCATTAAAAAAAGCATGCATGAGGGCCATGAAGGTGGTCTTTATTGTTTCAAATCCTGGTTGTTTGTGGAGACAATTTTGTTTTTGTAAATGATAGGAAATAAGAAACATGAAGAACCAAGTAAGGAAAATAATTTAAAAAACTACTGGAGAATCACCAGGAACCATCTCAGATGTCATGACAGATGGCAACATTCAGGGTCTTTATTGAATGGTGTAT
>NW_015551089.1:1493751-1501390 GCF_001515605.1 Sinocyclocheilus anshuiensis | reverse complement strand
GTTATTTATCATTATTAGCAATAAGCCTTAGTTTTAGTTTTGCCAAACACACTGACACACTCAACTCTGTTACATAACATTCAGAGTTGAATATTACAAAAGGTCAGTGTAAAAGCAACCAATCAAATAATATTTCACCACACCATATTAATTACAGTTAATATTCTTTTGTGTTCTTTTGTGAATGATTTCTGAAGGATCATGAAGACTGGAGTAATGATGCTGAAAATTCAGCTTTGCATCACAGGAATAAATAATATTTTAATTATTACTTATTTTAAGTTGTAATAATAATTCAGAATATGAATGCTTTTACTGATCGAATAAATGCAGCCTTGATTGAGCAAAAAAAGACTTATTTCAAAAACATTAGAAAAACTTACCCACCCCAAACTTATTTGATGTCACTTCCTTAAACATAATGATAAATTAAAAAAAAGAGGGAAATTTTACAGCATTACAGGGTTGAAAAGAAAGAAAAGAAAGTTTTATGATTCTGACCGTTTTGAAATAATAAATGTTACTTCTCCACAATTTCATGTACAGTAGATTTAATTTCGTAGCAGATGCATTTCAAATCTGCATGCAAATCTTTCTTAATCCTAATCACACAGATGGACGGAAAAGGAAGACTTAACCTACAAGAGTTTAGACACTTGTGGAACAAAGTCAAACAGTGGCAGGTTTGAAATCTCCTCATTCTTTCCTATATAAATAAAAAACAAGACTGTTAGACACATGGACTTAAAGTTTCTCCACAGGGAATCTTTAAGTGCTATGACTTTGATCATACTGGCACTATCAGCAGCTATGAGATGAGAAACGCCATCAATGATGCAGGTTAGAATGTTTTTCATGTATTTCTACTGTTCATCCGTTCTCATGTTGAAGAACATTTGTCTGTCTCTAATGGTCTTGTCACTGTTCAGTCACGTGTTTTGTGTGCCACTCAGGGTTCCGTCTGAATAACCAGCTCTATGACATCATCACCATGCGCTATGCCAATGAAAACATGAACATCGACTTTGACAGTTTCGTCAGCTGTCTTGTGCGACTGGAGGGGATGTTCAGTAAGTTGTAATCTTTTTCACTAGCAAATAGTCAAACAAATAGTGTTTAGTAAATAGTACACACACAGTGTCATTCTCAGGAAGTGTTGTCATTTAAGCTAGAAATTTTTTTTTCAATATTTGACATTATTAACTCATAGTCATAGTAAGTTTGGAATTATAGACTTTTTTTTTTACAAGGCACAGTTTCATTGTACCTTGTAATTAATCATGCATTAAAAAAACTTCAAAACTTTGTCTTTGAAAAAAAAAAAATGTTTTGTCAACCCTGTTACATTCATAATGTCTTTGGATGGAAAGACAGGACAAAAAGGATAAATAACAGTATTAGCAAGCAAATATCAATGTACCATTGTATTTTTTTTAAAGATTGTTCCATGAACAGTTTTTTTTTTTTTCTGGAAAGAATTGCTGACTGACCTTTTCTCATAACAGAGTTGAACTGGTGAGCTTGAATAATAAATGACTTTATAAAATATGATGTCAGAAATAAAAAATAATAATACAGAGCCCTGCACGTGACAGAAAAATTTGTGGCCACGTTTTATAAATCAAATTATTAATTAAAGTATTAATTAAATAAACATTTTAATAAATTGTGGCTACATCGCACTAATTTATTCCTATGTTTTGGCTACAGATGGAATGAATTAGTACAATGCTGCCACAATCTCAGCATAACAGGGTTGAAACAGAATGTGTAGGGATAAAGAAAATTTCCACATTTGTTCGGAAAATGTTTCAAATGAAACTTCTTTAAACACCAAAAGTGGTGGGGAATGCATACAGAACCGCTTTCTAAACAACTAAAGATTTTACTGGGTTCTGCTTGAAATATTTCATGTGTTAAATTTTTACCAACAATTGATTTGGGGCTTGTGTATGCTAAAAATCATACATGCATACTGTCTGAAGTGAACCCGTTCTCTTTGTAGGAGCATTCCAGGCCTTTGATCAAGGTGGAGATGGCACCATCAGACTTGATGTACTGGAGGTGAGTGGACACCAATCCATCATCTTAAGACTATGTAATGTTTAGCATCAGGTCCACGTCGTTAGTTTCAAACATCAAAAGCCTTCCATTTAAATCTGTAGGCTGATCACAAAATGCTAAACTTCTATTTCAATTTCTCCAGTGGCTTCAGCTAACCATGTACGCATAGACCAACTATGGATCCAGGTGAGCCCTGACTCGGCAAGGACCAGAACTAGCAGCTCTTACCTCAACACTCAATGTGCCAGACTACTGTTACCTCTTTCTCTGTACCTCAGCCCACACTGAACACCAGTTCTAGAAACTTAACACATGATTACTCCTCCTCTTCATTTTAGTTTTAAATGGGATGGCAAGAAGAGTGAAATGAGTATTAGTGTTACAGACCGACGTTTTGCAGAGGAAACGTTTTTGGGGGCGTTGTGCCCAAGCAACTTTGGAGGCACGTCGCACGTTGCTGGTTTTCTGTTGTAATTCATTCCTCAGAGTAGCTTTTCACATGACCTTCATTCAGTTTGTCTACACTGGTGTTACAGGCAGCATTTCTCTTTTACCTCAACTAGCCTCAAAAGATGCTAATGTTTCATGGCCCTGAGATTTCCTTTTGCCATATGCTGATGGACCTAATATATAATTGATTATCTAATATTATATAGAACTATAACAATAAAAATAAATAGATTCGGATTTAACTCTTGACAATATTGCACACTTCTTATTACATTGTACACGTGATGCCTTACAATGATGAGGAAAAACTACTTGAAATCCAGTCTGACCATTCACACTGAAACACAATCCAGATTTGTTTCCGATTTCACACCACATATGGATGTGGTTTTGACCAGGTTTGTAAATCTATCAAAAGTCAGAATTTTGTCTGAACAAAATGTCTCAGACACTTGGAAACTCTTATCATCATACTACCACTCTTTCTGATTCAGATTTCTTAAAAATATCTTTCCATCTTCACCCAGATATGCACTACATACATCCCAGCCTCCCATTTGATTTGGTAATAACAAAATCCATTAAAAAAAGCATGCATGAGGGCCATGAAGGTGGTCTTTATTGTTTCAAATCCTGGTTGTTTGTGGAGACAATTTTGTTTTTGTAAATGATAGGAAATAAGAAACATGAAGAACCAAGTAAGGAAAATAATTTAAAAAACTACTGGAGAATCATCAGGAACCATCTCAGATGTCATGACAGATGGCAACATTCAGGGTCTTTATTGAATGGTGTATGGTCATGGGTCGATGCTAGGCTTTTTTTTTTTTTTTGTGCTTGACCCGCATTTAACCTTTTGTTTAAACGAGTGTACTGACTTCAGCCGTTTAATAAATAATCGTGTAGTTCTTGGTTGAAGTGCTTTCCCAGGAAAAATAAATAATTTTTTTAAGTCTAATTATTTACACAAAAGCATTAAGTACCAATTACAAGAAAAATAAATAAATGCATGTTGATTTTTTTAATTATTTTTCAACAAAGGGGCTGTAAAAGTATTTCACCAATTATTTTATATCTGATTTGGTTTTTTCAGCCCTGTTACAAAATTTGGGTCTCAGTATTTAATACCCTGTTAGGTGATTTTATATTCTAGAAATAAACATTAAACATATATATTCTATAAATTCAAGAAAATATTAGTTTGATAATTTTTCAATAACATGAGTAACGGTTGCATGCCGGCAAATTAAGTCAACAGTAAAATATGTAAAAGAGATGTTTTGTACTATTTTAGTAAGATAACACTTTAACATATCTAATTGTTTTCTAATAAGTCGTCTTTATTGCTTTAAAAAGTAATGGGACACTATTTGTAGCCTTTTCATGAAAAGTCTCAAGTGAAGTACTACACTGGAACATAACCTCCATGAAACCAAATTTCCCCTTAGGATAAAAGAAATGCACACAGTAGCACAGTGAATCTTTTTTATTCCATTTATTTCAATAGCATTTGTGTACAAAATGTCTGTAAAGATTTTAACAGTATTTGAAATGAACGTGTGAGAAACTTGGTTTATTCCATTTATTTCAATAGCATTTGTGTACAAAATGTCTGTAAAGATTTTAACAGTATTTGAAATGAACATGTGTGAGAAACTTGGGAATACCAGTTTAGAGGTTGGCTGCAAATCTCTCCTCAGCAACACACAACTACAGCAAAAGAGCTGAGACACATTTCAAAGGTTATGACTGGGTGGAAAAACAAGCTGTATCTTTATCCATTATGATATAATATAATGGAAAAAAAACTTCAGTGCCCATATATAGTTAAAAATACAACACTTCAGGGGTAGTAAAATGTTCTATTTCAACAGACATAGGATAGTGCTATTACTCTTAGTAACTGCACAAACACACCTCCCCTGCTTATCACCCCTAAATTTTCATTCTTACACTGCAAAATATAGGTACTTTCCTGTGTGAGGAACCTCCTGGACTTGCAGAAAACTACAAATCTCATCGGCACGAACGACACAAAATGCTGTGAAGAAAAAGAAAGAACAAAAACCCCACCTCTTGACTATAGAAAAAAAGGAAAATAAAATGACCTTGTCTTGTTCACACTGTCCCATAAAACAGTGGTTCCCAACCCTGGTCCTGGAGGCACCCCAACACTGCACGTTTTGCATGTCTCCTTAATCAAACACACCTGATTCAGGTCATCAGCTCATTAGTAGAGACTCCAAGACCTGAAATTGGTGTGTCAGAGAAAGGAGACATGCAAAATGTGCAGTGTTGGGGTGCCTCCAGGACCAGGGTTGGGAACCACTGCCATAAAACACATTCAACATTTGTTCTCAATGGCATACAATCGCACACGAACTGGCACATTTCAGTCTCTGTCAACAGCACAGCAAACATTTCAACTGTAGACTTGTCACGGCAAACCTGAATCCTTCGACTTTACTTCACCAATTGTGAGCAACCACAGAAAATTAAAAAAAAAAAATATTGGAAAATTATTCAACCACTCAAATGACTATTCAACATTTGTTCTCAATGGCATACAATCGCACACGAACTGGCACATTTCAGTCTCTGTCAACAGCACAGCAAACATTGACTTGTCAGACTTGTCACGGCAAACCTGAATCCTTCGACTTTACTTCACCAATTGTGAGCAACCACAGAAAATAAAAAAAATAAAAAAATATTGGAAAATTATTCAACCACTCAAATGACTATATTTGAATGAACAATTAAAAAAGAAAAGAAAAAGAAAACCAAATAAAATCGCCAGACACAACTTGACTAATTAGACTTTTGTATTCGTAAAACAGATTGAAACGCAAGTGTCCCAGAATAACAGTTTGCTTTGACAGGTATGTAATACCATGAAACCAGAAAATCCATTGACCTTGTCCTTCATAAAAGCCTGCAACGTTACAACACTAAAATCTGGTTGCTCGACACGACAAGTCTCATGCTTTCTGAAATCACTCCACATCAGAAGATCTCTAAACTCATACGGCACACACAACAGTGAGCTACACGTGTTTGCTGAGGGAGCTGATGCACTGGTAGCCAAATGTTTCCCACAGTTTCTGTCTTTATTTGGTCAGTAAATCTCAGAGCTGATGATACGATACAGTGTATGATCAGATGAGAGACTTGGAGAAGCGTCGGATACAGAAATCAATCCCTTCCAGGAGAGTATCAGAGCAATGCCACGTCAGTATAAAAGAATTGGGCATATTTCACACTTCAGAGAGGAGTCACATGTAAAAGATTTCCTCTCATCAAAATACCAACAAATCAAATCCACTTATAGAGAAATGTACTTATTTTTGTTTGAAATTACAGTAGCACTTGTCTTTTTTTTTTTACATAAAACTGATTTCTCAGAGATTAAAATCAACAATCACTGTTTAAACTGTGGCATCAGAATCATCTAAAGTGGCAGTTGTTGGTATCTGATGGTTCATATAAAAATATACCCATGAACAGGGCTCCTCTGGTGAGGGCTGAATGAGCATTCCCAATATGGGAAAAGAGGAGACTATGTCTGTGAAATTGCTTTGGCCCCTCATGGCTCCATTTTACTGTCGTCCTCAGCATGTTTCTGCATGTGACCGTGTACTGCCTACAAAGACAAGAGTCACGTCAAAGTTTGACACAGACAAAAATCTTATTTTATAATTTATACATAAAATGTCACATTTTATCTACAAATATCTATACACACATACTACCATTCAAAATTTTGGGGTTAAGATATATATATATTTTTGTTAAGTCTCTTGCTCACCAAGACTACAAAAATATAAAAAACAGTAATATTGTGAAATATTACAAATACTATTTAAAACAACTGTTTTCTATTTTAATATATTTCTTAAAATGCAATTTATTCCTGTGATGGCAAATGCTGATTTGCTGCTGATGAAACATTTCTTATTATTATAAATGTTGAAAATGGTTTTGATGCTTAATATTTTTATGGATTTTTTTTTTTTTCAGAATTCTTTGATAAATAGAAAACTAAAACAGAAATATTTTGTCTTAATTAACTGTCACTTTTGATCAATTTAATGCATCCTTGGTAAATAATTGTTTTTTTCTTTCAGAAAATAATAATAATAAAATATCTTACTCCAACCAAACCTTTGAACGGTAGTCAAACATTTTTGGTTAAAAATTGCTGTAATTTTACATGATTTGTTTTTTAAACCATTATAACTTTTATTTTAATAACTTAAAATCATAACATAAATCCATGCTAAAATAAATATATAATTTTTGCATATATAAAAAAATTATATATTCTTTTTGAATTGGGAGGAAAATGTGGATATGTGTCACGAAAATAAATTGTACCATCATTCTTTTTGCAATATTTTCTGCTGCAGTAGTTGAATTTATAGCAAATGACACCAGAGAGATTAACAGCATGTTTGCTGGTAGCTTTAAATGTGACCCTGGACCACAAAACCAGTAATTGATTTATACATCATCTGAATAAATAAGCTTTCCATTGATGTATGGTTTGTTAGGATAGGACAATATTTGGCCGAGATACAACTATTTGAAAATCTGGAATCTGAGGGTGCAAAAAAATCTAAATATTGAGAAAATCGCCTTTAAAGTTGTCCAAATAAAGTTCTTAGCAATGCATATTACTAATCAAAAATGAAGTTTTGATATATTTACGGTAAGAAATTTACTAAATATCTTCATGGAACATGATCTGTACTTAATATCCTAATGATTTTTGGCATGAAAGAAAAATCGATAATTTTGACACATACAATGTATTTTTGGCTATTGCTACAAATATACCCCAGCGACTTAAGACTGGTTTTGTGCTCCAGGGTCACAAATATCAAACATATCAAACATTTGTGTAACACTGCACCAATTGTGGTACATGCATCAAAATACATAAATTCCCTTTTGCGGTACAACTTCAGTTTTCATGTGTGGAAGTGACTACTTTTACCTGCATTAAGAGTGTCGGAAAGCTGCCGTACCTGTTTGGAGCCGTTGCGGGTTGTGAAGAATGTGTCGCAGTTCCTCCAGCGGCATTTGAATGTTTGCTGTGCTGGGCTGGTGTGGTCGTTCAGCA
>NW_015551089.1:1477314-1493741 GCF_001515605.1 Sinocyclocheilus anshuiensis | reverse complement strand
CTGCAGGTGCTCCATCACGCCAAAGATTAGCGTACAACCGTACCACTGTGAAGAGGCACGCAACACATGTTAACCGCTGTACATTATACCCAAGTCTCTGGCACATGTCATCACCTCAGTTTCTTACCCAGCAGCGGTAGTTCTGAATCAGGTTCAATCTGACAGCTCTCACGCTCCCATCATAGCAGCCGGTGTAGATCTGCAACAGAGACAAACCACCACCAGCCTCATTTTTAAAATCATTTACTGCAATAATTAATGCTTGTAAATCTTTATGAAAAGTTTCTGGAATCCGGATCCCAATAGGGTGTTAAGTAGATGCGCTCACCATGCTCTTGTGGATGACCATACACATCACCATGTCTGAATGTCCACCATATACTTGAAGTCTGTCATGAGACTGGAAACACCACAGAGTTAGTCAATATCACAAAAACAGGTTACAACAAGCACACAACAATATCACTGTAATACAGTCCAACTAGTGTGTGAGTGAATCCAAATCAAGAAAATGGACCACTGATATTTTTTACATTATGACATTCATTTCATGACAATGAAGTATTTGATGCCACAAATTTTCATTAACACAATGTAAAAAAAAATATTGTTTACATTCTTTACCATAATGTAATTTTTTTAAACTTTAAAGTATTCATACAGGATATAAGTAATATGTCATGATTTTAATAAAAATACAGTTTAATAATACCATTGTTATTTTAGTATTACATAATATTATATTATTTATTAATATGAATATTTTGAATTGGCTTTTATTTTTGTATTTTTAGTTTTCATTTAGTTTTTTTTATTTGATGTTATTTTGTCTTTTTTATTTTTTAATCTTTTTATTTAGCTTAATTTTTTATTTCCATTTTAGTAACTTTAGTACTTCAACTTTTTAGAAATGTTACTTTGGAAATGAACAGCAAATACGTTTTTATAACAAGTTTTTCAAGTTGAGGTTTTTTCAACTAATATTTATTTTCTATTTAAGTTTTATTCAATTCATGTAAACCATTTGTAATAGTTTTAATCTTCGTTAACAATAACACTGAACAGTACCGATTTACTGTAATGCTGTAAAAATAATGTGGTAATCACTGAAAATAATGAGAATAATAAAAGTAACGTCAATAAAAAAAAAATACATTCAAAAAAAAGAAAATGTCAGGATGCTTTAAACAAGTACTGAGAAAAGGGGTCAAATATGTTTAATTGCCCTGAAAATAACAAAAAACTTTAATGGTTCTAAATTAAAGCAATAAGCGAAGCAGAGTGCCTAAAACCCCCTTAGCTGTTATAAATTCACTGTAAACCACGGCTTCACGGGGCTTATTGATTTTATAAAACGGTTATTCCATATACGTAGTAAGGTTTCACAGAATAAAACAGAGCAAATAAAGTGTAATGATATTAATAAAAACAGTATTCTTCCGCCAAACAATGTAGTTCCTCAGAAACAGTTGTGGTTCCAACAAAGTGGTTGCCGAGCAACACACAGAAGTAAACAAAGGTGTATGTTTGTAGTGTAATTTACAACAGCTTTGAACACGGCTCAACCAATCAGAATCAAGGACCGGAACTATCCGTTTTATAATCTTATGGTGTGTTCACACCAGACTTGAAGCGAATATGCGCATCGCGTCACTCGCTCTAGATTACTCGCGGGATGTTTTCCGTGTCACTCGCACGAATAATTACATTTGCGTCTGGTGTGAACACACCATTACACTTAAATTTATATATATAAAAAAAACAATTTTCGTGATTTTGGCTGGACATGGTGGGGACATTTCTTGACAAGCTTTGTAATATTTGCCTATGGCCAAGCCACTAGTTAAAGGTATGTGGAATGTGAATGTGTCATTTCTACCTGGAGCTCGTACACACGGACCAGTTTGTCCAGGCAAGCAGTGACCATCACCTTTCCCAATATGGCCACCACAGTGACGGCATGACTATGACCCTTATAAATCCTCACCAGTTCTCCTGTCTGGAGATCCAGAGACAAAGAAGTGAATTAGATGTAAACAAGACACTTTGTTCCCGCGTCTCAATGAGAAATTAGAAGCACTGTGCATCAGGTACTCACATGTACATTATGTGCATGTACAGACTGGTCACTCGAGCCACTGAACACCAAATCATTCACTACCTGCAGAGAAGAAACAAATAAAAACTTTGAGTGTGTTACTTGATTTAAAAAAATCTTTACTCTCCCTCATGTTGTACTTTTTGAATTTATTTCTTCTGTGCAGCACAAAATAGTACTTTTTGAAGTATATCCTGGCTACTCTTTTTAATATAATGAAATTGATTGAAGACTGGGGCTGTCAAGCTTCAAATAGAATGCAAAAGCATGTTTTGAATGACTGCATATTCATTAGGAAAAGTGTGATCAGGCACAAACCTTCATGCAGAGCACAGTTTTGCTGTGGCCCTCCAGCGTTCGCAGCAACAGGCCACTCTTAGCATCTCTAACACTGATGGTGGTGTCATAAGAGCCGACCAGCAGAATACGGCGAGCCCCTTCCTGAGCCGTCGCCAGGCAACTTACAGCCCGCGGGCCGTGGCACTCAAACACATCCAGCTGCTTATTGTTCTACAGGAGATGAGAGAAATATTAATCACCCCACGATCAAGGAACAGAGGACTCAATATGCTCTCAGCTTATCTTTGCTAAATTTAGCCCGAACCATGAATTCTGATTCATACCCTAAGACTGAAGGTGATCACAGAGCCATTGGCCAGACCGGCATAGAGAATTTTCCAACGATTATGAAGACAAAGCACTCGATCTGGGAGAGACAGCTGTTCCACACACTCTGTTGTCTGGGAAAAACAAACAGAAATACTGGTAATATTCTCATTATTATAGAAAAACAATATAAAGAAAACACTAAAAATACAATTTCTGTCAAAAAATGTCATTGTCATCAGTGACTTTATTATTGAAATCTACGTTAATTACTTTTTTCCAAGAAACAAAAAAAGAAGTTATCCAGGATGTCCAACAATGTTGTTTTTTTTAAACAAACTATTTAAAAAAATTGTTTTTTAATAGTAAATAAAATAAAGACCAGATAAAAAATGAATATTGGATTAAAAACAAAACTTGTTATAACTTTTATTATAAATTTAGGCAAAAAAAAATAAAAAACATTTTTTAATGTAAATGTTAAAGAAAAAAAAGCCTAATTAAAATACTACAAACAAAATCTAATAAACTAAAATTATACTGAAATCCAGAAATCTATAAATAAATCTAATTCAAAATACTATAAAAGTATATAAATAATACTAAAATAACACTGATGTCCAATCTATTCATGCTTTTTCAAGCACAAAGTGAATGGTGTCCACAGTTTTTGGCAAGGTTTTCAAATAAATAACTACTTAAATCTTAATTTTAACCATTTGATAATTATTAGATGATACATTTTAATTTCAACCATTCAATATTTATTAAATAATAATTTTTTCCTACTTTTATCAATTCTACTTCTTATACTTTCATCAGCTTTTATGGTGCTTTTTGGTACTAGAACTCACTTTCAATATATGGAAGAGAACTCTAAGTTTGTATTTGGTGTTCCACTGATTAAATAATGTCATCTGAGTTTGGAACTATTAATTGGTGACAAAAATGTCATTTTAAGTTAATTATTCCTTTAAATATCAGTTTGTTCCTCACACAGATCTACAGTGGCGATAAAAATAAGAAATCAGGAAGGGGGCCAACACTTTTTCACACCACTGTAGTGTATAAAATGTTATGGTATTCTTTTTGACAATGCTAATTACTCTCTACTTTGCTGAATGGTAAAGTGCACCCTGTGTATCTGAAAACATTCATGTTCTATTGAAGAAAAAAAGTTGCAAACAACATCAACGTGACTAAATGATGACTGTTTTCATTTTTGGGTGGACTATTTTAAAAGTGGTGTGAATCAAAGTACTTTGAGGTTGTAACAGCGGATGGTCTGGTCACTTGATCCCGAATACAGGCGTTGTTGCAGGCCTCCTCCACATGACACCAACAGACAATTCACTTTACTGCTGTGACCTTCAAACACCGCCATACACTTCCGGCTCTGTAACAACAATACAGAGACTTCTTAGAGAAACCTGTATGCGAGCTACATTCATAGATATATATCCATTTTCATGTTGAAATGCTTTTACTGAACTACAAGTCTCAGACAATTTCTACAAATTCTTACTATCAGGCTGAAAGCGCGTATAGTGCGGTCCCCTGAGCAAGTGTACAGCAGTCCGTTATGGATCTGCATTCCATTCACAGCCTCTTGATGGCCTTCAAACTCCCCTTCTGTTGGCACCTCCTCCTCCCCAGGATCTGATATAGCTGATAAAACACACACCAACATATCAGTTATTGAGTGAAACATTAACACTGTGAAATAGATGTGTGTCTAGATAATGTATGTGCTGTTACGCAACAAACAGAACACAATACAAACTTGTGGGTAAAGTTTCCTTTGATAAAAATGTCATGATCTTTCAAACAAAGTATACTTTGAAAGGCTACGTGTTCAGCTGCAGACATTTGCTAAGCATTTCGTGTCAAAACTGAAATATACTTTGGATTTAAGTCGCCACAACAATGCAACATTAGGACTGATCATCAAAACTGATCATAATCAGTGTTTACTTTTTTAACCTTTTTAACCCAACCTTTGGGAAAGTGAGTTAACGTGACAGTGCCAATATGTTTAATTTTAGTCGTCTAATGGAGTTCCCGAGAACAATTCTCAGGGTCGTCATCCCGGCAGTCACTCTCAGAGGCACAGGTTAAGTATAAAACTAACAGGCACTAAGAATACCTTGCCCTTAAAAAGTAATTTGGGGACTTGACGAACTATTTCTGTATGCTGATCGTGTGAGTATTCTAATTTGGTCGTTCTGCTATGACTGCACTGAGCACAGAACAAGATGAATTGAAATGTACTCACTGCTACCAGTAGTTAAAAAATAAATTAAATAAAACAAAATAAAATAAATGACAGATAGTAAGTGATTCGCACATGACATATCATGATCATCTGATGTTTAAGGCATGATACTGCCGAGGCAGTGGTACATTTGCAACAGCTTCCATGTATGTTTTTGAACACATCACATACCTGAAGGCACCTTGGACTCCAACACTGAGGCTGATTTTACTTCACTGTAACAAAAAAAAAAGAGAGATTTTTCAATACTGACTAACTTCAATGACCATTATCAGAAAGAGTCAAGGTGCCAGAAGGCAAAAAAAACACCAAGCCAGACCATCTGTAAGTGAACATGACATTAAACAACCTGTATCTATTATGTCTGTGTACACTCGTCCACCACAAACTGCTGTATTTTCAAAGCCCAACAGCCAAATGCTTGATGAACATTACCTTTCATCTTTCAGAATGCTTACTAACCTCAGAGATCTTACAGATTAAAAACACTTTTTGGAAACCCCTTGTTGTTTGTTGACAAACTATTATGGTGTTCCCACACTCAAGTCCTAACTACAGCTAGTTTGATTAGCATTTTTCATTGTGATCTAGTTCACTTTCTAATCGCACTGTTTTTGGAACCCAAAGCACTAGAAAAATATAGTATTAAATATTTGTATTATTACTATTAATAAAGTCAATATTATACATTAGTGGCATAAAATGTTTTGTATTCACAGTGCGTAAGCTACGTACACTGTAGGGTTGGGCCGATAGACGATGCCATCGTCCATCGCCGATGACTGATAGACATCACGATGTTGAGGAGATCGTGATTTCTCATACCCCCCGCATCCCAATAACGTGTTCGGAAAGAAAATGACGTGTACTACTACGGAACCCCTAAAGGGAATAAATACCAGATGGGAGGAAAATATATATTTCAATATTTTCTCTCGCAGTTATATCATTGGGCAATTATACTGTATATAAATTGCGGGCATCAGGGAGCCGCTATTATGCCTGGCATTGAAACTGCTTTTGAATGCATGATCGCTTTTTAGTTTCACTTTCACGATCCCACATACTCTGTTAGAGGCAGTACTTACCAAACATTTTGCAAATCATTCGCCATCGTCCTCAGTCATCTCTCCTTACTCTGTTTATGTGGTAAGTTAAATTTTATGTAGGTACTGTAATTTAACAGGCAACCGTTAGCAATCGTTATTTGTTTTCCGTGCCTTTCTGAATATGGATTCATGCTTCGGGCACACCCTCTAACTCCCCCTTGCCCAACCCTAGTACACTGCGGACTTAAAATAAACTGTCGTTCAAATTGAACTTATCTCAGTTTGGTCCAAATCTGATGCATTCATATAGAGGTCAAATTTCAAAAGATCCCTTTTTACTTCACAAGCTTACTATCATTGCTATAAGAGACGGTGTTCGATCCTGCTCCTGGAGGGTCACTATCCTGCAATGTTTAGATCTGGTACTAATTACCACAGCTGAACCAACTAATCAAGGTCTTCAGGATTATGAGAAATCTCTAGGGCAGTGTGCTATGTCAGGTTGGAGCTAAATTATGCAGGCACAGGATTGGACGCGCCTAATATATTAAGAATGTTTAGAAAATCCCAGTTCAAACCACGAGACATACCTTTCACAAGCCTTGACTATACTGCTAGTATCAATTTCACTAGTGGAGGTGACCTCATTGCAGGCAAGATTTTGAGGGTCCTTGACGGCATGGTCTGTTGTGTATGCAGTGGCTGACTCCTTGGCCTTCTTTTCAGGCATCTCTTCTGGGTCTGAAGAATCTAGATTGACAATGTCAATATCAGGTTGGGGAAGCTCCACCATCTCCAGTTCAGATGAATCAGAGTGACGTTCATTCATTGGTGGTGGTGTTGCTAGCTTGGTTCCCTGTGGTTGCGCCTTTGATGCTTCGGTCACCACCATCTCTTCATTTTCATCTTTCTCTTCTGGTGTGGGGGGTGAGATGTTCGTGCTGCTGGATCGCCGATGAGGTCGGCACTTGCGGGTAGGTCGGGTAGCGGGCTGCTCTGCATCAAGCTCAGATTCGCTGATTTCAGGCTGCTCGTTCAACTTTGCTTTATTAAGACACTTCCTCTTCTTTAGCTTTCGAACACGCTTAACTGGATTAGTTTCTAGGTGGTTAGAGGGAGACAGTGGCTTAGGAGAGAGGGTTGCAGACATTAGTGAGGAAGACAGGTTGGCTAACCCCTCTTGAGAGCTCGAATTTGGATGAATTTCTTTGACGGGTGACGGCTGTAATCTGTGAACTGAGGAAGCGGCTGTCAAAGCCATGCTTGTGGCGTCTCGTGAAGCCTCCATCTTACTGCTGAAGGTAGTATCTGTTTTAAATGAGGAATAAACATTCTATAATTCAGTACTGCTAGCAATAGCAACCTCTGAGCTGCAATTTATTGATTGGAACCTACCTGTTTGACAGGTTGCAAACAAAGTTTGGACAGGTGCGGTACTTTGAGGTGCTGGGAGGGGGCTTTTGACAAGGTTAGGCTCAGGAATGAGGTTACATTGAGAGATGGGCTCCTGTTTGATGGTAACAGGCAGTGAGGAGGTTAAAGAGGATGAGTGAGCAGCTGCTGTTGGGTGAACAGGGTTGGCGGTGATCTGAGAAACCTGGGTTGATGAAGAAGTTAAGATGTCCTCACTGTTCCTCTCTCTTTCTTTTGACTCAAATTCACCTGAAAAAGAATTTTGATGTCCATATATATTTTATTATCAGTAACAAATAAGCTTTTCATAAAACTTGATTTGGTTTAGACTTGGTACATGTAAGGCGCTTACTGTCATACCTCTTATATACATGATACATACTACAAACTGGCTTTACAGGTATGAACTCCATGAAAGGATATGTGGTATTAATCTGACTTTCCTCATCATTTACCTTAGATTTATAGAGTTAATAAATATGATTACATGACTCCTGCTTTCTGGTTTTTGTACCTTGCATTCCATGAAGAATTTCAATGCGCTTGGTTCTCAAAGAGTTCATCTCATTAGTTACCTGTAAAATAGTTAATAAAATACTGTAAAATCAAGTGACAGCCCAGTGAGAGCTGAAAAAAAATGTAATCCATTTTTGTTAGCACTACAGTGCTAGGTCTTACCTGTTGTTTCACCATAAGCAAGCGCTGCACTTCCAAATAGGCAGCTTGCAGGGCAGCACGTGCCTGAATAAGACTGTTGTCCACAGCCTGAAGAGATGTGTTAAGCTCCTCCTCACGTTGAGATACAGCCAGCAACTGATCCACTTGCGAGTGCTCTGAAAACCACAATACATAGAAATATTAAAATACTTAAATAAGGACACTGTGTAGTTTGGTTTATAGAAAATAGCATAAAGCAGTTTCCTTACCTTTCTTAGCCTTAATTTTTTGCCTCTTGTTTTTCCTATCGTCATTAGGAATCTCTGGAGACACAACATCCTAGTGGAAAGACCCAACAATTAGATAATGGCAAGAATTATATTCCATTTACGTTATTCTTGCATTAATGTTCATGTAGAACATTTAAAAATGACACTGGATGTTGCCTTTAGAGGCAGCTATGTAATGTAGCAGGCTGATAATTACATTAGAATTAGAGCTACTGTGTTTCTGAGTATGCCAAGCATAAACCATAGTGTCAAGTATGAAGTTTACCCCTGGAGCTCTGCGTTTCTTCCCAGCTCCTTGCGTGTCAATCAGTTCAGGCTCTGATCTACAACCGCCGTCTTCTTCAACTTCCTCTGGGCCCTTAGAAGGCCCTATCGAACCTTGAATTTCCAGATGGCCTTTGGACTGCAGCTCCTCTCTCCTTGGTGGCTGTGAGGGGCCACAAGCAAGAGAGTCTCTCACTGGTTCTACAGCTTTGGGGAGGGAGCTGGTACCTGCAGAACCATCCTTGACCACATTGCTTTCAGACAAGCTACGCTTACGGGAAGGCACTTGACTAAATTCAACCAGCGAGTCCCAATGAAAGCCCTCAGAAAGAGGTACATCATCTTCATCCATTTGGTTTGGACCCTCAGGTTCACAGGGCACCATTTCTATACCAAATCTGAAAAGATTCAGGACAAATATGGAATTAAGGTATGAAGGAAGTAACCATTTTATGCAAGAAAACGGAAAATGAAGAGATATTCATGCAGTACCTTGGTAAGCCCTTGCCCTGCTTCTTCCGGTTGACTTCCTGGTAGACCTGGTCCCAGTTGACATTCCGCCTTGAGCCAGATGAGCTAATAAGCTGCCGCAAAGTGGGTTTAAGTCCTGAGTCCTTCTCAGTCTCATTCTTTCGCGTCCCACTCACATTTCTAATACGCCTGGCTATATTCAAATTGGGTTCATGGGATGCGGCTTTGGCTTTGGTGCCCATATGGCGGTTCAGATCCCTTTGTAGACATGCAGGCAAGGCAAGCTTACTTAAAGGGGGCACAGAGTCACCGGCAGTTTGTTGTGATGGGCTGCTGTGGGACCCCTCACCAGTTGAGCACAAACCTTCATCCAGTGTGTCCATGACTTGATTTTCTTCCATTTCACCACACTCCTCATCTTCGTGGTCCATAGTGGAGGTACTAACTTGTAAGGACTGCAGAGATGGCCTAGTGTCACTGCGCACATTGCCAATATGTACTGAGGTCTCAGTACTGGTTAACTGCTCTTGTTCATTGCTAAAACATCTCACAAAACCCAAACTTTCTTGACCCTTGTTCTTGTTAAGTCTCTTCTTACTCTCATGTAATTTTTGATTCTTTAGTTCTGAACTCTCTACTTGCTCTTTAATCTGAGGCACAGCCTTTGATCCTTTGAGGCAGCTCTCTGTACCAGATATGTCATTAGAGTTATTTCTATTAAGCAATGTCTCTTTAGCTTTTCGCAGCATCTCTGACAGCAGATCTTGCTCTGCATTGGAAGTGGCATGTTGTGGGAATTCAGAGCTTGAATGGGAATGCTTAAAACCTTTAGAGCTGACAAAGTCTTGACTTCCTGTTTGTTTGAGATTCATTTCTGAACCATCTTCAGCAAGCTTGCTGGGCTTCTCTGTTTTCCTAGTGGTTGAGGTGGAGGGGTAGGAGAAACTATCCATGCTAGTACTGCCAATGTTCTTGAAGCAACTCTTCTGCTCCCTGCAATCACTCTCTTCAGGTTCTGTGGGTTTATACTGACAATTTTTTTGGTCTGCCTTGGATATCGTCTCCATGTCCTGACTGCCCACGTTGAAACTTTGTGCCTTAGAGGTTTGAGGAGATTCCGCATCTGAATTATCTAATGTTGGCTGAGGGTTAGTCTGGGATGAAGGATCCCCAAGTTTAGCTTGTGGATATGGTGCCCATCGGTGAGCCTTCTCTGACTTCTGACCCTTACCTTTGTTGGGATCATGCTCTCCACCAGATTCTTCTAGAATCTGTTCACCCTGTGTCTGATTCTCAGAGCTGCTGGGTGTCTTCTGAGGCTCTTTTGCAGGTGATTTAAAGAGCCTAGGTGGTGACATATATTGTCCATTCCATGGGACATTAAACTGACTGTTGTTCCAGGGAAATTGGTTTCTCAGTTGTGGAGGGCAGACTCGTGGAGGGCAGACTCCAAATCCACCTTGTCTACCACCCCAAAAGTTTCCTTGGTTGTGCAAACTCCCTCCATGACGACCAACAGAGTCCCATTTCTGCAAGTTAGGCGGTCCTTGAGCATGCCACGTGGCCCACCTAACATCCCGGCTAGGATGAAACCTTTTGCCATGTTCAGGGGATGAAAATCTCAAATTCTGCCAATTGGAGCCTCTGCCCCTTTTGGGCATCTGAGGAAAGTTAGGATAGGGCCGGTCCCAAGGGCCACACTGCTGGTACATCAAAGGCCTTGGCCCAAGCCACTGAGTCCGAAGCTCCTGCCACCTCCTGCGTTCTTCCTGCTCTTCTTTAGCCTGCTTTGCAGAAGCCTCTTCTTTCCTAATAGAGTTCAGTATAGAATGGTAACATACAATGATTTAACTGGCAAAAATGGTACGGACACACTCAACAACGAGGACAGGGGAAAAGCTTGATGGATAGGTTAAAGGGGTCATATGATGCTTTTTTAAAGATCATTATTTTGTGTATTTGGTGTAACAGAATATGTTGACATGCTTTAATGTTCAAAAAACACATTATTTTTCAAATACTGTACATTATTGTAGGTCCTCTATGCCCCGCCTCTCTCAAACGCTTCGTTTTCTACAAAGTCCCTCCTTCCGACAAGTGCAGTCTTCTCTCGCGCTCTCTCTCTCTCTCTCTCTCGCGCTCTCTCTCTCTCTCTCGCTCACACACACACGCACACGCACACGATGTGCAAAACTCCGCATTTGAACAGTCAATACCAAATACTTAAACTACATGGCTGCATCAACACTAACTGTGGTTACTGAAACCACGCCTTCTTTCTTTGCGTGCACATTTGGGCGGCATTATGCAAATATTTCCACATAGTGAGGTAGATATGTGGGGGCGTGTTAGAACGAGCCGTTTTAGGGGGGCGTGGCAGAGTCTTAACTTTGATAAAGAATATCTCTTTGGTTTTGAGACTTTAGTCTTTGCAACTTCAGGGATCTTATCTATGCACAATCAGCTTGTAACACTCCAAAGAGAAAGGAAAACTTGAAATCGCATCATATGACCCCTTTAAACAACAATGCATGTAAATTCAAATATGCGGAGAAACACAAAACATGACAGGCTATCTGTATAAAAGCATGTCTCTATACAGTTGGAAATAAGGTCATTAAAACTGCTAAGAATGCTGCCTTTTCCTGTCTTTCAGAGTATAAGGAGGCCATATGATAGGATACAATTTGGTATGTGACAGGATAACAGCTGTTGATGACCCACTGTTTGTGAAAATTCTACTGCTTGTGGCATTCCCCACCAAAACTCAGAAATCACCCACATTCAGTACCTTCATTTATCGTGCTCCAAATAAACCAAATTGCAGACTCAAAGATTGCTTATTCATCCTTGAATAATTAAACCAGAGACACAGACCTATCACAATGCTTCCATTGAAAAGATCTGTCTCAAGACCAAACTCATTTTATTGGATCAAACTTTTATGAATAAGGAACTACTGTTATTTTTAATCATTTAATAGTATTATTTCTGTCTTGATTTGCAGTGGTCATGACTTAATTGTCTTCACATCTTCACATAACAAAAGTTGTATTCTTTAGATCTTGAACAACTGGGATATCTAAATGTTCTACGGCTGACCACAGAAATGGTGAGTGATGTACAGGTCTTTCTATTATGTTGTGTGAGATCAAGGGAAAACAACTTTCTGTTAGACAAAAATAAAGATGAAGTCAAATAAAATAAAAAATAATGTATTATGTATTAGGGCAGAACAGAAAAGGACTTCTGTCATTAATTAATGTCTAACATGTGACTTAAAGAGCATGGTGCAAAAAAATACTTGGTGAGGTCAGACTATTTAAAGACATAGTGCCCATGCTGTTTAAGGGCTGAGCTGGAAAGGCATGGTGTGCATCCAAGAGTGTGAGAGTGCAAGTGTTGCAGTCATGGCTGTTTTTGGCCTCGCTTGACACCAGACTCCACTGTATGCAGAATAGTTTAATATAGAACTGCAGGTGTTGTGGTAAAAAACAGATTATTAAAACCCTAAGAAAACACACTTCATTGACAAAGATTTAAACACTACCATGCAATTAATCAATAGATAACAGGTCTGCAACCACCATCAATACAATTCAGGGCTTTCAAACACATAGCAAGCAAAGACTCACCTGATCATTTCTTTGCGTTTCTCGATAAGCTGCACAAAGTCCTTGTCAAAGTACTCTTCATCTTGGTCTTTGTTTGTGGGCCGGTTCTTCTGATCCTCAATGTGCTGTTTATGCAAAGGGCTGGAAATGTGACTGGCATAGTCAGTCAGGCTCACCTCCGTTACACCGCAGACCCGGCACTCGTGTCCACAGTCCCTGGGGACGGAGGGGAACATAGGCTGCTCAATACTTCCCTCAGGCATGGCTACTGCTTCTGAGTGGCTGTCTAATGAGTTATGGTCTTTTTGAGAGATCAGGAGGCAAACTGACTTTTCAATCATAAAATAAAATCCAACTAGTTACTAAAAAGGAAAGAAAAAAAACGCAATCTTCCGGATCTTGTGGTACATCTTCAGGGGCTTCACAAATGGGTTTGAGTGAACAGGCAAGAACAGAAGGTGCTGGGAGATCTTGAGCTCAGAGGGGCGACCACCCTCTCAGCAGCTGCTGAGCCTTAGCACGCTGTCATGATGGAGTCCGCTGTGCTCTGAGACGAGGGTTGGGAGAGCTGTTGGATTTTGGTGTGTTGCTCTTTAGGGCTGCAGCAAGGGCGGGACTCTTCTGCTAGCTGTAATGCAAGCTGCTTACAGTTGCCGACTTGAAAACCCCTCCCTGCCATAGATGCTGTCTTTAGTGCCAAACTCGTGAGCTGATAAAATACTTGCTGTTGGCAGATGGTCTATCCCCCGAAAAATGATGTCATGGCAGCTTGCCATTTTGCAGTCAGCATTCTGTTATGTTATTATTTCTAACTTAAAATTCCCCAAAAAATCTGTGCGGCTTGCAATTGAGCACTATGATTGTGATTATGATTTGTGTGATTATCTCTATGTTCTGTAGTTAATTTCCATTTGATCAACTGAACGATTGATTACTGAAATCATTGATTTGATTAATGCTCTAAACATTAAGTTACATTGATCTCATAAGCATCATCACCAAGATGCAATTAGCTATAATATGACAAACCTCTAAAAATCGACTTGTGTGTTTTTCATTTTAGATTTCAATACCCTCCCCATTTAAGAATGTCATTCTCACTTTTCACATTCCAGAGATGTACATAAATTGTCACATGAGGCAGTTGTTATTTGTCAGCCTTGCCAGTTGTTTCCAATGTCCCTATATATACTGTCGGGTTAAGGCAGCTGCCTCGGCTTATCTATCGTCTGACCAAAGGAGACACGTGCCTTACATTACACATGTTTTTCATCTTTGACCATAACCATATTCTACACCTTTCACCAAAGAATTTTCCAAAATATTTTCCATGAACTTTGAAGTTTGTGAAGCTGCGTAAGGATTTTTTAACAATTATTTAAAACAATGAATTTCAAATATTTTTTTTTTAAATAAATGATCAAAACAGTTATGCCTTATAATTAGTTTTGCATATCTCAAATAATGCTAAAATGCCCTGAGATTTGAAGGAGGCACAGTTCTATGAATTTGGGAGTATAACTTTAGTGTTGATAGTAGAGATGAGTTTCCCAAACTGGAGTTTGTGAGGAAACTGCAGAGTTGATTAAAATCGAATAATTAATTAAATCATAAAAATATAAAATAAATTAATTAATTAACGAAACACTTCATAAAAAAAGATTAAAGGGGTGCTATTATGCTCTTTTACAAAGTCTTGATTTTGTTTTGGGGGTGTACTAGGACAGGCTATCATACTAGGTTGTTCGAAAAACATTATTATTATTTTTCACATATTTTACATTATTACAACACAGCTTTGTAACTTTGCAGATATTTTTTATGCTCAAACATCAACATTACAGACTAACTAAAGTTGAAAAAGTGAAAAAGCATAATAGGGCCCCTTTAAACATTCGTTTAACCAGCCTGTCAAGTGACCATTACATAACCTGACATTAGAAAACCATGAACATGCAAATGTACTGTTAACATTTTTAGATATTAACTTACAACATCATGTGGTAGTTAAGATAAATATTTGAAGTCAAAGGGGTTTTTTGTAACATTGGTGCGTAACATGGCCTCTTACCGGCCTTTCAGAATCTCCAGCTCCCGGTGGTGCAGCATACTTCTCATGTGCTCTTCCATCTCCTAAAACCCAAAGACACCATTACAATATGGCATAATAGTATTGAACAATATTTCAAAAAATACAGGAACAATTTTTTATTTTTATTTTACACAAATCAATTTTAACGAAGAATTTATTCTTACATGCAAGACAAAGGTTATTTGTAACCATAGATCTCACAACAGAACAGTGCATGTGCAGAGGTCAGACAGGTGCCAACATGAGCAAATAAATTACAGTTTGTCACACAAGAACTCAGAGCAAACTGTCGCATTCTAGCAGAAATGGGAGATGATGAGATGTATGCTTAAATATACAGGTTTACCTGTTTGGAGCTGTAGACAGTTTCACAAAGAATGCATTTCTGTTCTTTAACCATGTTGAATGATGTTATTGTATCTCAGGTCACCACAAACAAACAGGGTTCTGCATAAAGACACAAATAAAACAATCACAACAGGCAGCATATAACGAGTGACAAATTATTAAAATCACTAGCTAAGAATAATTTTCCTGATTTCTCATTCCATCCATAGATTTGGATTTATGAAGCAATTTAGGAAGGAAAATAACTTTTACATTTTAAAGAATAATAATAATTTTTCGCAATTGTAATGTTGTGATTATATATTTAAATTTATTGTCCATAAAATAAAAAATTATTGGATGAAATCAAATAAATGAAATTAATCAAAAGCAAATAATTAATATCACATGATTATAGATCTTCTTGAACATACTCAGCAATCTCTAGTTTGATATGCTAAAGCTTTTTGGCAGGTACTCTACAGTAAAGATGTACCACCGGTCAAAATGTAGCCAGTGACAGCATTCAGACTCAGTCATGCACATAGCTCAAAGATGACTAAACTTTCTTGTTTATTTCATACTGCAGAGGCTCGTTTAAGGGTTTGCCTAATCTTACATCAGATTGTGTGGTATCAGTAATGCATGAGGTTGGACAAACTACATAAGGAAGGAAAGAGGGTCAGTGTCTCTGGCTCCACTGCAGGATGCCAGAGGACACAATCCGGGGACAGCACTCAAGTCAGGAAGCTAAATGCAGCATGCTGGGAGTGCAGCACACAAGCCAACCACAAAACCACTGCAGGGTCATGTCTTGGCATGTTCATTTCTCAAACAGAGTTTGGAAAAACCCACTGCACAAACACAGTTCCTTCACAGCGTAAGGGGATATTTATACAGAACATGATTTGCATTTAAATAGTTGAATGCTGAGTTGCGAGATGCAGTGGTAATCTGTAATGGCATCCGTTTAATGCATTCTTACATAAAAATCTGACACATTATTTGTGGATCTTGGCCACGCATTGTGATTCTAATGCGTACAATATGCACTGAATTGGACGAATAACCTTTGTTAGCAAGTTATTGTGTAGGATTTAACTATTTTCCTGCTCATCTGAACCATAGACTGTAAAAGATCTGAACACACGCAAATGTTGCAAGACAGAACCAATCAATCACAGAGAGCATTCACTCTGCTGACAGTGCATTCAAACAGGGCTGCGTTTCCCAAAAGTATCATAAGAAAGCATTAAAGCTTTTGGGAACGG
>NW_015551089.1:1476641-1477151 GCF_001515605.1 Sinocyclocheilus anshuiensis | reverse complement strand
TTTACTCTTAGTAATTTAATAATTTAATACATTTCATAATTTAAAAGTTTAGTGCAGAAGTATCGAATCGGTATTGATATCGACTATACTGCCTTGAATATCGGTATCGTATCGAAAAACAAAATAAGGGGTATCGCCCATCCCTATTCTTTTGCATTAAAGGGATACTCCACCCAAAATTGAAGATGCATATGTAAATTAAAGTCCCAGAGTTATATATTTTGTTTTACAGCCCCAATTGATGAATGAATGCCTTCTGCAGCAAAATGATAGGTGTGCAAGAAAAACGGTAATATTTTAAACTTTTTGAACTATAAACCACAGTTTCTGGCCAAATATCACATGTGCATTCATGATGTGGTGTAAGCATGTTGTGAAGCTTGTGCAAAACTTTTCAACCAATGTAGCGCTTCACGACACTCTCATGAACATATGACAGTTGGCCATAAGAAATGGTTTGTGTAAGTTTCAAATATTAGCATTTTTCCCTCACAAACACACAAACACACA
>NW_015551089.1:1472284-1476623 GCF_001515605.1 Sinocyclocheilus anshuiensis | reverse complement strand
ACACACACACACACACACCTGTCGTATCACTTCAGAGGACATTGATTCATCAACTGGATCACAGTTGTTTACTTTGGGTGGCTTTTGAAGCATCAACTTTGAAGGCCCCCATCCATTTGCATTATATGGACTCAGAGATGGATTATTTTTCTAAAAATGTTAAATTGTGTTCATCTGAAGAAAGAACATCATATACATCTAGAATGCCAAGTGATTACGTAAATAATGAGAGATTTTTTTATTTTAATTTTGGGATGGAGTATCCACTTAAGGTAAAAAAAAAAAAATCAAATTTAGAAACTAGAAATGTGCTTCAAGGGGCCCAAGATAACCTTGTTAATTCCATAAAAAGATAAACATATTTTAGTGGTGAATAAAACACATTAAATTCTTGAATGGGGTGGGATCTCACATAGCACTAGCAATTAAGATATATGAACTGGCATGCTTTGAAAGAACGAGTACCCGGAAAATGACATGACATTCGGCTGCACCACAGTGGAAAGATTAAACTTCCACCATTATAAAACGGATAGTTCCGGTCCTTGATTCTGATTGGCTGAGCCACATTCGAAGCTGTTGTAAATTACACTACAAACATACACCTTTGTTTACGTTTGTCTGTTGCTTGGCAACCACTTTGTTGGAACCACAACTGTTTCTGAGGAACTACATTGTTTGGTGGAAGAATACTGTTTTTATTAATATCATTACACTTTATTTGCTCTGTTTTATTTTGTGAAACCTTACTACGTATATATGGAATAACCGATTTTTAAAAGCAATAAGCTCCGTGAAGCCGTGGTTTACATTTAGTCATTTAGCAGACGCTTTTATCCAAAGCGACTTACAATGAGGACAATAAAAGTAGGGATGCACCGATACTGAGCTCCTGTACTCGTACTCGTTAAAATGACCCAATACCAAACGCCGATACCACACAGCATGTGTTAAGTGCCATATTCAGATAAAGAAACAGAGACAACAGAACAACAGACAGCAGAATGGAGTTATTAGAGATTAAGGATGTCTACGAAGTATATGTATACAATGAATATAATGTTAAACATTCAGTATTGTCATACTAACAGCTGTCTTAATTTTTGGTTGATTGTAATCCATTACCTTTCTATCAAAGTTATCTAACATTATCAAGCTGATTTTTTCTGACACAGTTTAACTCTGAGTTCTTGTGATATTTTATTACCATTTTCTAAACTATAGCGAATAAACTGTCATAATGTGAGAAATGTTGAAGGTGTCTGAATACATTTTGGTTTGACTATCTATTTGATAAATGAAGTTAACCAACTAACATTATACATACTCTTTTGGTTTCTGTACCCAATATTTAAAAAATTTACAAATGCAATAAAAATATCGGTACTCGGTATCGGCAAGTACAAAAAATAAAAGTATCGGTATCGGGCGAGTACTGGAAAAAGTGGTATCGGTGCATTCCTAAATAAAAGCAGTCAAAACTAACAAAAGAGCAACAATATATAAGTGCAAATGACAAGTCTCGGTTAGCCTAACACAGTACACGTAGCAAGGTATATATATATATTATACACACACACAAAGAAAAACAAGTACAGTGAATTTATAACAGCTAAGGGGGTTTTAGGCAACAACGCCCCTTAGCTGTTATAAATTCACTGTAAACCACGGCTTATTGCTTTATTTGAAAATGGCACAACCTCAGTGCTGTCAGAGACATAATCGGAGTGATTTTTTCATTAGTGCCACTGATTACAACAATGCTTTAAACAGCTCTCAACCGCAGGTTAGTGTGCAAATCCTCTTCAAATAACTTACTGCCCAACAAAAACGGAGATCTGCTTCCCTCTCCTGCTAAACAGCTCGGTAATATAATAACAGGGTGGAGCATAAAACAGACTGAAGGTTAATAACCAAGTTTGAGTTACTGAAAGCATAAAACAGACTGAAGGTTAATAACTAAATCTGAGTTACTGAAAGCTATCATTAGATGAACCAGGCAAACTGTGTGGACAACTCCTTCCTGCAGTGAATTGTTTTACTTCGTTCACTGGTTAATGCATCTCTACGGATAATGCTGCTAACGTCAATAAACAAAGTTAGTTACTACTGTGAGCTGACAGGTGATTAAACTGCTGAAGGATGTAAAACAAAACAAAAAGAAAGGGCTAAATATGCACAGTATTTTAGCATGCAGCAGTGTTGCTCATGTGCAGATGTTTAGCATTCATGCTAACACACGGCATGGTCTGAAAATTAAATAAAGTAAGCGGCAAAACAACATGAATAAAGACAAATCCGGTTTCATGTGTACCTCTTAATTCACGCAGAGAATGCATTTCTTCCAACCTCCACATAAACACAAGATTTCTATTGATAATCCACGCTTCTTAGTTCCGTTATGGAGGTACTTTAGTTTGCTACTGTGAAAAGGGAACAACAGATTCGTTTCAAAATGGCCGTCAACATTTTAGCGTAAAAGTCATCAACAGTCTACATTAAGTAAAATAAACAAACAAAGCTCATTTAAAGGCACAATATGTACGATTTTTTTATTAAAATATCCAAAAACCACTAGACCAGTGTTATATATTATGCTGACTTGTGTACTTACATTATCCCAAATGTTTTGAAGAATGTTTAAATACAGAGAAATAAGCTATTTTAATTAGTGACACAGACCGTGTCCATAGTGTCATTGTGTCGCCTGCCAATGACGTCATACACCCTCGATTTCCGGTTTTGTTTTGTAGAAAACATGGAAACACCAGAGACGCTTTAATATGTTGTGCGTTTTATTAGACAGGTGACGACCGCACAGAGTAGCATAATAATAGAACTTTCAAATGTATTTAGTATGATAAAACAGCGCTGCTTTTTTTCCCCACATACGCACGACCGGAAGGAACGGAAGCGGTCGACTGTGGCATAATAAAAGCTCCGCTGCTTTCGAGCCGTGTGTCACGCTCGTTCAGCAGCCTCGTTTCGCTTCGACGACTTTCAGCCTCACCCTGCTTCATTCTACTACGTTAATAAATCATTAGCTCATCCATGAACATAATTTCTGCCCGAGTCCCGTCGGATTGCATCGGCTGTGGGGATGAAGACGACAACTCCCATGATTCCACACTCAGTCACAGCGTCATCTAACTATGCCTTTGCCTCTTTGTTTATTCTGAATACACGCCACACATACTGTGCCTTTAACAAATATGCTCCTTTAATATTCAATAAAGTATTACATAATCAGCATACTTTTTTTTTTATTTTTAATAAAGATATATAGTCGTCACGAAAAACAAAATCAACCTCTAAAAGCAAAACGTGAGTAGAAAAAATATATATTTTCCAACTAATACTTTGGTATTAGTTGGTCCTGGGGCCAGTTGCATAAACTTAGCCTCTATTGACTAACTAGCATTTAACCAAGTGGTAATCAGTCTTACTTTTCAGATTCAAATTCAAATTACTTTTAGACCAATCTACCTTTTTATGTAACTGGTTTTAAAAAAGTTATGACCAGTCCTGCAGAAAAAAAAAACAAAAACAGATGACTAACTTATAAGACTAGTCTAAACAGTTTATGCAACTGGCCACAAATTATTATTATAAATTTAAAGTGCAAAAACAGTTATTTGAAAAATAAATGCAATTTCAAGTCAAGTCAAGTCACCTTTATTTATATAGCGCTTTATACAATACAGATTGTGTCAAAACAGCTTTATGGTGTCAAACAGGAAAATGGTTTGTCAATAATGCAAGAGGACAATAACAAACAGTCAGTTTTTCAGTTAAAGTCAGTTCATTGATGATTCAGCGATGCCATCATTCAGTTCAGCTTTCTTCCAATAGGCTTAGTATCTCTGCAATCAAGCCACCAATATTGTCAGAAATTAACCCATTTGTGCCCAAATTTTTCTGAACGGTTTCATGCATATAGTCATATTAATAGTGTCCTATGTGAACATGTTCTGCATTTATTTTCCCCAGGTTTTAGTTTTTTTTCTTGAAAATCCAATACTTGAATGTGCGGCAACTATAGTTGCCGGTGGGCAAATATGTTGTATGCACCCCTTCAATGTCAAATTTAAATAGGAGGAGAGCATTTGGCATTTAACTCAAAATAACTGCTTTCAACTGATCAATCTTTATTCATAAACAAATTCATTATGCATAAAAGTCGAAGAACATTCAATGCAAACCCCCAAAAAGTTGCATCTTATAATCTCTTGAATATGATAACACAAAATCCATTTGTCTTAAAGTGGTGGAACATAGTGCAGAACAAAGTGCAGCCATTAAGTTGCCCCAACAGGGTATTGTGTATCAAAAAGTTAAA
>NW_015551089.1:1471934-1472217 GCF_001515605.1 Sinocyclocheilus anshuiensis | reverse complement strand
ATGACAATGACACAATTTCCATTTTTGGGTGAACTTTCCCTTACGTAAGCAGTTTTAGTATAAGTAGTAGCCTACAAGGAGTACTGCAGTGAAGGTACAAGTAGTTTTATAAATTTACATAAACATATTTGCATACTATACTTTGTGATGTAAATATGTAAAACATCACATATCTTATGAACAGAACGCTCTGTCTCTAAGCGCGCATACAGTCGTGAGTTTCCGCTCGATGTCGGCACTGGCAGAACCACATTTTTAGAGTTAAACTCTGCGCACGCCGAAG
>NW_015551089.1:1454284-1471664 GCF_001515605.1 Sinocyclocheilus anshuiensis | reverse complement strand
GAGGCCCACACCATCACCGACCCCCACTACTGCATCTCGCCCACAGCGGAGGCGCCACAAGCGGCAAAAATACACCAACACATAGACTTTCCAACACGGGGAAACAACATTCTAGACTTTGTTTACACCACACAGAGAGGAGCTTACAACGCCCTCCCCCTCCCCCACCTCGGTGCCTCAGACCACATCACTGTCATGCTAATGCCTGCATACAGACCACTTGTTAAAGTCACCAAACAAGTTCACAAACAGATACAAGTGTGGCCGGAAGGGTCGTCAGAGGCTCTTCAAGACTGTTTTAACACCACTGACTGGAGTATAGTTGTATTTTATATTTAATCTGTATCTATCTGTATTTATGTTCTACTGTTAGTGTTATCTGTATGCACCAAGGGTCTGAGAGTAACGCAATTTCAATTCTCTGTGTGTATGTGCTGTACATGTGGAAGAATTGACAATAAAGCAGACTTGTTTATGAATGTTATGAATAGGCACATATTGATTAGGTCAAATGGATTAACCCTGACAAAAGTCCTTGATATTAATGAAATTAATGATATTCTTTTTAAATATATGATTATTTAAATATTTTGATTGTTTATTTGTTTATATTATATTTGTTATTATATTTATTTGTTTATATATTTTGTTTGTTTATTGATTGATTTATTTACTTATTATTGAACATGCAGGTATTTTCATTCTTAGAGGTGTATTAGTTAAATCAAAATAAATTGAATGAGTAAAATATTACATCTTTATAATAAAAAAAAGGTATACCTGAAAGAAATTTTCTCCGCATTTTTTTAGGCCCATAGTATTCTATGGCTGACTGTAGTAGGTGATTTCATATAATAATGTAAATGTAAACTCATTACTTTCCATTTTTATATTTCAACATTATAATGGAATCATAAGCTACTAGTCATAGAATGAATTAGGTTCCTTGACCAATTAGAATGAAACACATTTAAACGGGATAAAGGGGCCTCAATATTTTGCCCCTTACAAGACATAATGTCATAAAAGAGAGAAAAAGATAATCTACAGCAATTAATCCCATGCGTTAGCTCTTTATCTTTCCTTTCTTCCTTTTGTGTGACTGAGAGAAGTTTGTAAACTGCTGCTGTCACTTGAAAACTGGAAAATACTTATTAGTAACATTAAAATAAAATTTGTTTGGGAGGGTTTGCCTTCGCCGTGCTTCCTGGAAGTAGGGGTAGGAACCTGACAGCCTCATGTGACAGGAAGGAAGTGAATACCTTTTTTTTTCATGAAATCCTTTATTTGGTTGTTTGCTTGCATGTCAGAGATTAAAACATGGATAACATCTAGAAACATACTTACAAAAGGAAAATGACAACTATAAACTGCGGCAACTATAGTTGCCGGTGGGCTTAAATGGGTTAAGCGTCCCCAACTAAGCAAGCCAAAGGCGACAGTGGCAAGGAAGCAAAACTCCATCGGTGACAGAAATGGAGAAAAAAAAAACTTGGTAGAAACCAGGCTCAGTCTGGGGGTCAGTTCTCCTCTGGCCAGACAAAACCAGCATGGTGTGGTTTAATTCCATGTTGCAACACAGGTCAGATTGTGCTTGGGACTTGTCTGGTTCCCGGTCTTGTCCCGATGGCCGTCTAGTTGACGAGGTCTTCGCACGGTATCTGTCTCTGGGGCTCATCTAGTTGACATGGTCTCTGCTGACATTCAGGGTTGTAGAGGTCGTCTGTAGGATACAGACTGGATCTGGGTGGCTACGGTGACCTAGGAATAAGAATGAAACAGATTAATATTAGCGTAGATGCCATTCTTCTTACGATGTAGCAAGTACATTGGGCGTTATGGGAAGTGTTAAGCACGCAGAGCAACCACCCAATAAAGCATTTCAATAATATAACCTTGAGGTCATGAACGCATGAATTAATGTTTCTGCATTTGACCCAACTAAGCAAGCCAAAGGCGACAGTGGCAAGGAAGCAAAACTCCATCGGTGACAGAAATGGAGAAAAAAAAAACTTGGTAGAAACCAGGCTCAGTCTGGGGGTCAGTTCTCCTCTGGCCAGACAAAACCAGCATGGTGTGGTTTAATTCCATGTTGCAACACAGGTCAGATTGTGCTTGGGACTTGTCTGGTTCCCGGTCTTGTCCCGATGGCCGTCTAGTTGACGAGGTCTTCGCACGGTATCTGTCTCTGGGGCTCATCTAGTTGACATGGTCTCTGCTGACATTCAGGGTTGTAGAGGTCGTCTGTAGGATACAGACTGGATCTGGGTGGCTACGGTGACCTAGGAATAAGAATGAAACAGATTAATATTAGCGTAGATGCCATTCTTCTTACGATGTAGCAAGTACATTGGGCGTTATGGGAAGTGTTAAGCACGCAGAGCAACCACCCAATAAAGCATTTCAATAATATAACCTTGAGGTCATGAACGCATGAATTAATGTTTCTGCATTTGACATTAAGAGAATAGGTCGTAATTTAGATATATTTTTAAGATGGAAAAATGGTTTTCAAATGCTAGAAACATGGTTTTCAAAGGAAAGATTGTTATCAAATAGCACACCTAGGTTCCTAACTGATGACGAAGAATTGACAGAGCAGCCATCAAGTGTTAGAAAGTGTTCTAGATTTACATGTGGAGGTTTTTGGTCCAATAATTTGGTCCAATAAAGTTTTTTCCAGAATTTAGCAGTAGGAAATTACTAGTCATCAACTATGCATTCAGTTAGTTTTGCGAATTGGTATGTTTCGTCGGGCTGCGAACAAATATAGAACCGAGTATCATCAGCATAACAGTGAAAGCTAACACCATGTTTCCTGATGGTATCTCCCAACGGTAACATGTCAAGTGTGAAAAGCAGCGGTCATAGTACTGAGCCTTGTGGTACTCCATACTGTACTTGTGATCGATATGATATTTCATCATTCTCTGCTACGAATTGATGACGGTCAGATAAGTAAGATTTTAACCATGCCCTATAGCACCTTTCAAGAGCAAGTGTCACAAAGTGCTTTACATCAAAATGATAAAATGAAGATTAAAAATAGACATGACAGAAAAAGGAGATTTGATATTGGTCTGTAATTTTCTAGGATTTTTAATTAGGCTTTATAACAGCCAATTTGAAGGATTTTGGGACATATCCTAATGACATTGACAAATTAATAATATTCAGAAGAGGATTTATGACCTCTTTTAGTAGCTTAGATGGAATAGGGTCTAACATACATGATGGTTTTGATGATTTGACAAGTTTATTCAATTCTTCCTCTCCTATAGCAGAGAATGAGTGGAATTGTTCCTCAGGGGATCTATAGTGCACTGTCTCATGCAATACTCTAGCTGATGGCTGCATGGTTAAAATTTTATCTCTAATAGTATCAATCTTGGAAGTAAAGAAGTTCATAAAGTCATTACTGCTGTGCTGGAAATGTCTGCACCTGTTGATGCTTTATTTTTTTGTTAATTTAGCCACTCTTTTTAATAAATGCCTGGGGTTGTGTTTATTTTCTTCTAAAAGAGATGAACAGTAAGCAGACCTAGCAGTATTTAGAGTTTTTCTATAAGTAGAAGTACTTTCCCTCCATGCAATATGAAATACCTCTAGTTTTGTTTTCTTCCAGCTGTGCTCCATTTTCCAGGCTGCTCGCAAGTGTGCTCGTTTTACCAAGGTGTTGCACTCTTTTCCTTAATCTTCTTTAAGTGTAAAGGAGCAACCATATCAAAAAGGGCTAGAAAAGAGAGAGTCCATAGTTTCTGTTACAACATCAAGTTTTTCTTAATGCTAATGGCTAATGGATTTCCTGAGGAATTGAGACAAGTCAGGAAGATTATTTACAAAGCAGTCTTTTGTTGTAGAAGTGATGGTTCTTTGTAACAGTTGAGTTTGCAGCTTTAGCTATATGGAGTATACACACGCCTAGATAATGATCAGAGATATCATCACTCTGCTGCAGAATTTCAATAGTATTAACATCAATTCCATGTGTTCATTCTTACTGAACTATTTATTAGTTCTACAAAATAATTATGATTACTTGTATTTAAAATAGTAAAAGCCATACTTTTCTAATCCCCCATAAACATTCTTGATTCAGCTGCATTCAATGGGAAAAGTATTCAAGTAACATGGTTAAAAAAAACAACAATAATAAAACATATATGTCAGTACTACTTGGAATGATGCATTTCCCCACATATCCCAAAACATACAATAATAATATTTAAACATAACATTTGTTTAGTCCTTGAGGCAACATCAGTTTTAACACAAATCAAAAAAGAAAGAAAGAAAGAAAGATATATTTACATCACATGGAAACAAAAAGTAATTTCATCATTAGAAAGCACTGATAGCAAAAATAACTGAAATAGGCCTACAAGTTCAACTTGTTTTGTAAGCATGGTTAAATAATGCATGTTTTCAGAACGTTTTTAAATCAATGAAATAATTTAATATGATTTGTATAGGTTTATACAACATGTCTCATATTAATAAAACTTATCTCATTCACATTGATAGCAAAAAAGAACACAGTCGTAAGACAAGATCCCCAGCGTTACAAAACTTTGATGTCACTGTATGCACCGCAGTAGTTATTTATTGTTGGGTAATCCACCATAACCAAAGGTCCTTGTCATTAAAAGCCTTTTTTGTTTCAGCAAAATCTCGTTTTAGTAATCATTTTAACTAGCTTAATCTCACATAGAACTGGTGCAAATAGTTAATATTTCAGTGTCACAACCACATGAATACACTTTGCCCTTGTACTATAGAACACATGCCTCAGCATTCACTGTTCACTATAAGTAGTTACTTTACAATATCAAGTTAAAATTATCCAGTTAAAACAAAATGTACTATATAACATCAGCACAATTCTAATGAAAGTGTAATAGACTCTTTGCTCTGAAAAAAAGCTTGCAGAAAGCTCAAAGTGTTTGATGTTCGTAAATAAAATTGTTGTAGTGTTCAACACTGTGTTGAGAGATGAATCGGAAAAGAATTAGCTTATTTGGTTCAGTTCTCTCATTTTTGCCCTTAAGTGTCTTTTACGAATTTTGATCGTCCACTTAATGCTGAGTTTGGCAAAGTCTGCTGCTTTAAATAGAGCCATGAAGACGCCACACAATATGGCTATGGTGTTCCACGGGTTTGCGGTGACTATCTGTTCAAAAACATAAGGCACACTTAATTAGACTCTCTATAAAGCATTGGAGCTAAACGTTCAGACAATTTGGTAAATATTAGTTTAATATTTAATAAAGTGCTCACTTACATCTTTTACTTGCTGTATAAATGGATCTCGTCATTGAAACACAACAAAGAAAAGCTCATTGGCTTGCTCCTGTGGAGGCCGCTTGTCGATGTACTTCACCACATTGGACTGAAATAATTAATTGAATTAATGTTAATGTTAATTAATTAACATTAATGTTTGCCTACAAACACGAAAACCCCTTTCTGTCGGGAGAGAGAGAAGCCGCAGCGGGTGAACGCGCCGCCATCTTGAGGGAGTACTTATATATATATATATATATATACACCTTGCTACATGTACTGCGTTAGGCTAACCGAGACTAGTCATTTGCGCTTATATATTGTTGCTCTTTTGTTAGGTTTGACTGCTTTTATTGTCCTCATTTGTAAGTCGCTTTGGATAAAAGCGTCTGCTAAATGACTAAATGTAAATGTAAATGTAAATAAATATGGATGATTAACCAAATATTCAATATTTGTGGATCAAATGTAATATTTTAAGAATCAGCTACTGAAAAACCTAAATTGGTTGACCACTAATCTGAATATTATGAAGAACATGATCTTTTCATTTTCTATGGTGGTTATGATTCTGACTATTATGCTGAAGTTGACAAAGATTGGTAAATAGTACTATAAATAATATATTACCTCCTGTCTAAATTCAACTGATTCATTTCCTCTGCCTGACGTCTTGACCACAGACATTTTGACCCATGTCCGAAAGCCTCCAGAGAAGGTCCACATTGAGTAATTCCTTTCACAGTCCATCATAAAAGCAGCTTTATCTGAGCTGGTAAGAAAAAGAGAATTTATACAAACAGGAAAACAAATCTGATTCATGGTAGACATTTCGATATAGCGCTACCTTTCAAGCATGTCACTAAATTTGGCAAAAATCATGTAACTGATTGCGCTGAAATCCTCTTCTGTTTCATTCCGACTGAACTGGAGGAATAGAAGTTCTCAGTTCCTCACATCAGTCGGCCCTCTGACCACTATGGCTCGCTTCTGCCGCAGACATGTTAGGTAAATGATTATTAATAGCACAATTTCTTTGAAATAGATTTGAGGAAGATCTGAAATATACTTGTGTCTGGTTTGAATATGGCCTGTGGTAAATAACCTCCTCTTTTATACAGTTTCTTTCCTCTAGTATGTCCAATGCAACAAGAGGTGGAATGTTGTCATGATAATGATGCTTGCAACTTAATAACTGCGCCTTCCCAGGATACAAAGCTATTCCTGTTTGCAAAAGAATAATAAAAAATACTGTAAATATAGATACTGAGAGATACCATAAATAACAGTGTATTATAGCTCACCTGGTGCAGTAAACTCCTCAACCTCTTTGTATGAAACAGACATGACTGGATGGTTGAGCTTCTCCATAAAGTCTGAAATGGTTTGGTAGGCCAAGAACACAGCCACCGTAGTGAGCAGCAAATAAATGAGGACAAGGATGACTGTGAAAACATTCTTCAGGCAAGCTTTGTTGAAACCAATGGCCATTAGATTGTTGTCCACAATGTCCTCATCTGCAACATATAATAAAAAAAAGCAATGTCTTTATTAAAAGACACAATAAATACGTTAAAAATAAAATACAAACAAGCAAATAAATAAATACAGACTTTATTGTCACAGAAAGGGAAATTTGTCCCAGAAAATATCTATCGATCTATCTATCTTTGCAAATTTACCTTCTGAGACAGTACCAATAAATGAATATCTAAATAAATAAAACTCAACTGCACCAACTAAACCATCACACAATAGAACTATAGCAGTTTAAGCAAAGGAGAAAAAAAACAAAACAGATGCATTTCTTTAGGTGAAAGTGGTTTATTTTGTGATTATTGTGCTGGCAGTTAATACAAAGTGTATCATACAATCAAACTTTGGCAAATTAACTCCTGAAGATAATGATATGAATATACAAATGCATTCATTATAAATCAATCAATCAATAATCACCAAAACATCTCAGAATATAACCATAGGATTTCTGTCTGCATACATAAATCTACATCGAAATCTAGATCTACATAAACAGGAAACATTTATTTACTACGGTCATATTTTTAGGAAAGAAGTTCAGACCTGGTGAAGGGTCACAGCTGGCTTGATCTTGCTCCACTTCAGAAACAGCATTGTTCTGGTAGTGTTCTGGAACCAGCAGTCCTCACCGTTAAACTACAATGCAACAAGTGGCATTTAAAAAGTGCATAGACATATACAGATACACACAGAATTCATGTATCTATGGCAGTATATCGCTGTTCATATCTCTCTATACGCCCAGCAGCTGCTGCAATAAAGAGCTGCAGTCAGCTGTTATCACATGACTGCAGTTGTACGCACTTTCTGCGTTACTATGATAATGAATGATGAATGAGTCCTGCAGGATCTAACCGCATTTCACACACCAGTTTCATTACCTCCTGATAAGGTCGAGATGTGTCTCTCCTCAGCATTCTGCTTCGCCTCCGAATATTTGGGGCATTTCAACTTTGCCATCAACTTTCAGGAACAGGATCCAGGCTCATTTCGTACGGATCGTCTCGAGGAGCTGGAGTGAGGCACAGCCAATGGCCAAAATACCTGCCAAGCGTGACATCACAGCTGTTAGTTTGGGGAGGGCTTGGGATACAATCCTTCATCTTTTTCTTTAGTTTAACGTTACTCAAAATCTTCCATAGGTTGTTTTGCACATTTCTATCACACTTGGTTTCCATAAATGTTTTCTCTTCACACTGCCGTATATTATAATAACAATTAATTTCCATCTAATTTAATGAGAGGACAGTGCTTTCTTGTATAAACAAAGAAAAACAAAGTATTTGCGTATATATTTTTTTTTACGCAGAGTGTAACTTTATGTATGTTTTAAATGTGTGAACCGTTGTCATTCACCTTCACGCGTGACTTTAATGTCATGAAAGACTGACAATGGCGCGAGCCAATAGCATTCGACGGCGGGCTGTGACGGAGCATTTCATTTGTTGAACCTTCTAAACAAATACGCCCTCTTTAATGAACGAGTCGCGAATTTGAATCAGATCGAATCTGGGCGAGAGGGGCATGTAGTTCATTCTGTTCGCCATGCGAGTCAGTCAGGTACACGAGGAGCGAAAGGAGTTAATTATGTAAGAACAACTGATGACCATCACACACAATAAACATGACGTAAGGATGCTAATAAAATGCTTAATTTGTTTAGACTATTATTGTGGTTGTTTTGTAGCTTGATAAAAGTCATGCACAGTTGACAAACTAGATGAAAAAAAAATGTATGGCCTGTTCTTATGTGTGGGGAAACACTTATGATGCTTAACACCAATTCTCAAGTCAGTAGATTTGTTGTCAAGCCAGTTTTAATAAATGATAGAAGACTTCGGTAGTGAACAAATCGGTGTTTTAATCAATCGTTTGAATGAATGATTCAGTGATTCAATTTGAGTCCATAAAAGTTACTGAACGAATCTTAATGAATCTTGTTGATGAACGATTCAAAAGATTCTAGTTACTGAGATGAATAACAGTTACATTTTCAGGTTAACAGTCAGTATTAACTACTGATTTTCAAAAATAAATAAATAAAAAATAAAATAAAAACAATAAAAAGCGTAGGAGGACAGATCACGTATCTTCAGAGGTATCATTTAAACACTTATAGCACACCATTTGACAAAATTTGACATTTTTATTTTAAGTATTATAAATTAATTGAAGAAATTAAATGTACACTCTAAAAAATGCTGGGTTAAATATAACCCAGCGCTGGGTTAAAAAGGGACAAACCCAGCTACTGGGTTGTTTTGACCCAGGGGTTGGGTGGTTTTGAACCCAGCTATGGGGTTGTTTGGAACCCAACCGCTGGGTCAAACCCAGTAGTTATATTTAACCCAGCATTTTTTTAGTGTGTAAGGATGAGTAGGCCGTGCATTTGATAGCTTTTGTATAGGTATAAAGCAATTACCATGAAATGAAAGAAGGCTTACATGATATCCTAAACAGCATGCTAAAACTGAATTTCTATGGCCTTGTCTAAAATATAAAATTCAACAGTTTTCTATCTATCAATTTTTTTTATTTGTAATTGTATGAATACTAAAAGGCATAGATAGAGCAAATATAGGTTACAGCAATATACTGACGGTAGAAATATATGTCAGTTGCACAAATTTGTAAAGCTTTGGCAGTTTTAATTGTTTGGGGGTTCAGTTATTTCATTTTTCCATATAAATATTAAGATCTGTATTAAAACATACATAAGACTTTATGGTTTAGAATGTTTTATTATTTTTTTTACTTCTGATGCATATGGACTTTCCCCCCAAAAAAGTAGAGATTCATTAAACTTTCTGGATAATACTTATGAAACTCTTTTATAGTCCTGAGGAACGTGCTCAAGGAGAAGTTTCAGTAGTGCGCGTCACTTCCGGTCCATCTCACGTGAAAGGAGAAACAGAAACTCGCGGTTGGAAGTTTAGAAAATTCCCGAAGCAGAAGTGAGTGTTACAATCTATATCTCGGACCCCAAGTAACGATACATCAAAATGTTATGTACGATACATTAAAATGCCGTTATGTCCTAAAGCACCAACTACAGATTCTGTTCCGAAACAAACGGAGCATGTACACCTCTGATTGCGAAAGCTGATCCGAGATCAGCATCAGAAAGGCTGAATGGAAACACAAACACTCCCGTGACAACAAGGAAACTGCCGCCGCAGACTCGGCTCTTACAACATATAAACCTCAACACGACAGTCCACGATGTTTTACGCCTGTATTGTTGTATTATACAGTTTACTAAGTATTTGTTCCACAAATGACAGTAAAATAAAACACGCGTCAAAACCGGTGCGTCTGTTTACCGAGGAGGAGTTGCAAAGATACGATGGGAGCGAGGTAGGCTACGTGTTGGGTCACAAAAACACTGTACTAGTTTTATACGATATTTCTTTCAAGCTTAAATGCAAACTGCATTTACTAAAGCGTCCCCCGCCCCCCTTTACAGGAAGGACAACCAATTTACATGGCCATTAAAGGTGTAGTGTTTGACGTCTCAACTGGAAAAGGTTAGATGTTTTATTCAACATAACGTTCTCCAGGCTTTTGTGTGCTGGTGGAAGGAGGAACTACATCTATCAGTTTGAGAGATCAGTGTTTAATAGACAAATGCTTTGTTCCTTATTTTGCTCTTTGTGTAAACCACATGCCTATTTGCCTTTAATGGCTGAACTTTCCAACAGTGGAAAAAAACTGGGATTCCCAGGGCTGGAAAAGTTATGCTATTTAGCATAAAGTTCCAGGAGTTACGGGAATTCTTATAGTGAAATTGTGCGGTTATGTTGAGCTCTACTCCATTTCATCAGCTAGAAATTGTAATTTGTGATGACAGTCTATATAGATGTATGTAATCAAGAATGGCATGGGAGTTCCTTGTTTAAAGTGTGTGGAAACCCTGTTGTGTTTCTTTTATTTTCAGAGTTTTATGGAACGGGAGCATCTTATAATGCCCTTGTTGGCAAAGACTCAACCAGAGCTGTGGCCAAAATGTCCCTTGACCCAGCAGATCTCACATATGACACTGTAAGATGGGGATTTTAACAAATTCACAACTGTGCCACAGAAGAAAAACAATTAGTTTCAGTTTCTTAATATAAAGCTGAATATTGGATTCCATCAGACTTTTTTTGCACTAACTTACACATTGCCTCTTTTGTTTCCTATTTGTTAGACGGGCCTCACTGAGAGTCAACTACAGTCTCTTGAGCAGATATTCAAAGGCACATACAAAGCAAAATACCCCATCGTGGGATACACCAGCAGACGTGTTCTCAGTGAGGACGGCAGCCCCAATACAGAATTCAAACCTGAAGACCAACCGAGTTTCACCATTAAAGATGAGTTTTGATGCGTATACTAATGGTCTTATAATAAAGCTATCTAAAAGTCCAGTCAAAAGTCTGAATCATAGTTGTTTGTGACCTTTGTCTGTACTCTTAAATGGGCATGTGTAAATATGAGGTTGTCTGGTGGTCTTTCAGCCTATAGTCATAGAAAACATTATGATGCATACTGTCCCACGTGGGTTTTTCCCTGGTGGGCTGCTTTGAATGTCATTCAAATTAGGCCACCTACAGGTGAGTCAACTACAGTCTCTTGAGCAGATATTCAAAGGCACATACAAAGCAAAATACCCCATCGTGGGATACACCAGCAGACGTGTTCTCAGTGAGGACGGCAGCCCCAATACAGAATTCAAACCTGAAGACCAACCGAGTTTCACCATTAAAGATGAGTTTTGATGCGTATACTAATGGTCTTATAATAAAGCTATCTAAAAGTCCAGTCAAAAGTCTGAATCATAGTTGTTTGTGACCTTTGTCTGTACTCTTAAATGGGCATGTGTAAATATGAGGTTGTCTGGTGGTCTTTCAGCCTATAGTCATAGAAAACATTATGATGCATACTGTCCCACGTGGGTTTTTCCCTGGTGGGCTGCTTTGAATGTCATTCAAATTAGGCCACCTACAGGTGTGATTTAAAAAAAAATAAATAGGTTTGGTTGTTTGACATATTTACATGTATTAAATGATGTTAAATAGTAATTTTAAATGTTTGAGGTGTCTAAGAAGTATCTATAATTGTAAACGCATTAAATCTCTTGGTTTCTATTATTGTACATGAGGGGAAAGTTTGGTGATTCACACTTCACTTATAAATTGAAATTGCTTGTGGTGAGAGGTTTCATATTACAAATTAAGCATTAAAATATCATTTCACAAAAACATTTTTACTCAAACGCCATCTCAGTCATAATTATAGTGTTTGTGTCTAATCTTTAAGAAATGCCCTCAATGACCAGAAATGTTTCACATTAATCTGAAGAGAGAGATGTTTGTCACTTCAACTTGTTGTCCTGTCATATTAGTGTCATGTAAGAAATCTAAATGGAATGTGTTTATGAATTTCTGAAGAAACACACAGGCAGGTGTCATCTGGTCTAAAAAAAAAAAAAGTTTAATGTGGGTCAGGCAATTGGAAAACGGCTGTTCAACATGCTATAGTTCTCATAAAGGCTATAACTCGGTAACTAAAAAGATCTGAGATAAAGGTGCAATTGCACAGGTACTTGTTTGAAATAAAATGTTTGCTTCTTAATATTTTTGTGAAAAAAAAGTGTTTAATACATTTTTATAATATAAATTTTTTTAGGATTGAAAAAAATAAGTTTATTTGAAAAATTTATCTTTTGTAATATAAATATCTATACTGTCAATTTTGATTATTTTAATGCAGTAATTTAAAGCTAATTTATAAAAAAAAAAAAAAAAACTGACCCCAAACTTCAAACTGTTCAAAGTTTGTGAAGAATATTGTTCTCCAATATAAAATTAATTGTGCTGAATGTATATTGTATTTATTATATGATATACATATTTTTTGACTCTAATGTATATGCCTAGGAAAAACTTTAAAATCCAAACCTAATGAGAAGTATTCACTGGAATAAAAAGTGTGACAAGAAACCTAGTTCTGCCCAGTAAAGAGAGATTAACTGTTCAAACTTGAGATATTGATTTTTACCCTCCTCCACATGTTTGACTTTTCCAAAACATCAAAAAGCTATTGATGAGAAGCCAGTGACCTGATTTCCAAGGCAAGGCAAGGCTGTAAGCAGTAGGTGGGTATGCTGAACACCATTTGGTCAAATGCAGCTCTTATTTTCATGATGAATTTAACTATTATGCATCTCATGTAAAAGCATGGGGGCTGGACGGTTTCATGAACGATAGTGAGTCAATTGGCAAACACTGTCAGATTCAAGAGTCTCAAAATGATGGTTTTTGTTACTCTAAAAATCCCCGGGGTATCATTAACATTTACAGCAAAATAGTGAATCATTGTAAAAGTGCCTTTACTGTAAACACTGGCCAAGCTCGATTATATTCCTATTTACCAGAAAACCTTCAGAAACTGAAGAAAGAACTCAAAATAACTGAATAGCTGTCGTGCATTTTATCTAACAAATGAAATGCAACTATTAATGATTGCTGCCTAAAGATATAAATCTCTATTGTTTATGACTTCACTTCCATGTCTGTTTTATTCTAATACAGAAAGACGTAACATGATATACATGTTTTTGAGCCTGTTGATCACGTAATTTGATATTAACTTTCTCTTATTGCCATATACTCTGTCATCCGCATGCTACCTGCTGCGTTCGTGCTCGCATGAGTGACGTATATCACACTTTCCACCCTCTGCCACAACAGCTTGCCATTTGTAGCTAAAAAGGTGTTGATGGTGGGAGCCCGTGATGCTGCTTCCTGTCTCCATTGCACAACAGAATTTCCCCTCTGCCCGCCCACTTTCATTTTGTGCAGAAGCTGTGGGCTGTTTCACTTCAGTCTGTCCGAGTCTCTTGATAGAGTCTGTTCTGCTCAATGTAGACTGTAGCTTTCTCCAGCCACCCACACCGTTTGACCCCCGACTGAATGTTTTAGAGTGGTGAGTAACATATTTATTTACCTGTATTTTATAATGTAATGCTTATTTTTTCAATGTTTTGAAGCTGATAGCTAATTAAGTTAAACATATTATGCATACATTGTTTTTTTTTACTGTAATTTACATTACAGCTTAATATTTTGCTAATAATTTTCATGTGTTAGAAGACTAAAATGTATTTAATTTTATTTAATTTTATTTTATTTTATTTTATAAATGCATTATTTCTGCCATGAACTTCAGGTGTTGATTTGCAAAGCTTGATTCTATGATGCATTCTGTATTTAAGTTGCTATAGTGCTATAATAACAAATGAAACCATTTTCACCGATCAGGTAATCTGACCTAGAGGACTGCATCTATTGGTCATCACAACACAGCAAACCTATGAAGGTGTTGAGTGGTCACGGCGTGGTAAGTTATCACCTTTACCCATCAATTTCACCCACCTATTGTCTTTTAATATCATCATGGAAACTGATTAGTACGTAATTGAATTGACTTACTTCCCTAAATCCCATTGACAGGATAAACACATCTTTTGTTCTTTCTGTTTCAGTCTGTCGTCAAATCGTTGACCCAAAGCAGCATGGACGTAATCAACATGCCAGCCACAGATGTAAGTATATCGATCCCAAGATCTTACGCATACAGCGTTCCTTATCGCCTTCTGATCGATTGATTAGTGCAATTATGGATTCTTTAAAGGCTGAGTGTTGAGAACAAAGCCTACAATAGGATGCTACAAAGTCCTGACCTGTTAAATGTCAATAAATCTCACTTATACATGGTTTAGATGTGATGTTTACAAAGCTTGCACTGTTAAGCTCTTGTTGCACCAACCCAGAATCCCCCAGTTACTATGTTTAGTTCTGTTTTTTATTAGATATACCCCTAAAGTCCTTTGCTTCATCTTATTGATTTCTTTCATTTCTATTAGGTTCCAGTGAATACGGAACTCTCCCTTAGTCAGCAGACTAAAGCCAATCAGACCAGCTTCTCCCACACTGGTAAGCTAAAAGTCTCACTTCTGTTCTTTGAAATGTCATTGCACTTTAATAGGTTTTTTTTTATGTTGAAAAGAAGAAGAAGAAAAACGAACTAAACTAAAACAAAAAAAAAAACAAGTGTAAATACATTTTACTGTAAAATAGAATATCAGAATGTTAATTATTTTTAAAGAATATAGTGATTTTTACTGTTTATTAATATTTAACAGGAAACATCAACCAAAGGCGCTGGAAGAGCATCTTCCGTCAAGTACAGAAAAAGAACATAGAACATCCCAAAAACACACTGTTTGGGCGACCCTTGTCTGATGTCTGTCAAAAAGATGGGTGTCCTCCCATAGCAATTATGGTAAGAATTGTCATCTTGTGATACCATAGAACTTCAATGCAAAATCATAAACAAATTTGGTATTATATGTATGTGTTTTTAGTATTTCAAATGTCTTAATTTCCTTTGCAGGATATCTTTACATTGCTGCTGAGAAATGGTCTGTACACTGAGGGGTTGTTCAGGAGGGCCGGCAATGCCAGGGCTCTGAGAGAGATCAAGGCGCAGCTCAACGATGGGATAGAAGTGGATCTGAAAGAGCAGTCAGTCATTTTGCTTGCTGATCTTGTCAAGGTAAGGGACGACCTTGTGCAATATGATTTGATTTGACTGATTAACAGCAATTCTAAAGTCGAGAATATGCATATTTGATCATTAACATCTGTCTATTATGTGTATTTTGATTTGCAGGATTTTCTTAGACAACTGCCTGGCCGTTTGCTAATGGTGGAGAAGTACAAATCCTGGATGACTGCAATGGAAAAGGAAGGTCAAGAGCAGAAGTGTGCTGAACTTAAAATGTAAGTTATCTATTTTTTGAATAAAAAGTGTTTAGTGTAAATAAACTGTAATTGTGACCAGGTTTCCTTCATGTCTTTCTTTAGGGTGATCAACACACTTCCTGAGCCAAATATTCAGCTCTTGAAGCACTTTATGGTTCTGCTCTACCACATAAGTGAGAATGCAGATACAAACAAGATGAGTTCCACCAATCTGGCTACATGTGTTTCCCCCAACTTGCTCCAAACAGACAACGTGGAAAAGATGGAAGAGGTGAGTGTAGTGAAAATCTTGACCTTAAAGACTTCTCACATGATGTGGCTAAGAGCCAGAAAACAGAGGAAGAAAAGCTCAAACTAGTTTCATATGCAGACTTATTTTGACCTGTTTTCATGGGATTTCATAATCCATGTGATCTTTTATGTTGTTGATGTGCCCTTTGATTAATTCTCGTGTATCTTTGGGAATGTATTTGCAGGTGACGAAACTGACTGAGTTTCTCATTGACAACTGCCCTCAAATGTTTGGTGAGGATGCACTGACACTCTTTGGAGACTCTGATGAAGATGAACTCAGCGATAACCAAGGTAATTTTTTAAATATTGTGTCTTTGCCTATGCACTGGAGTTTACACTGCAGATCCATTTCAATGGGGATGAAGAATTAACTTTGTCTCAGATGTTCCTTAAAAAAACAAACACACAAATGAGATAATTATTGTTGACGTACAGTAAAAGTATAGAGGTATAAAAACAATATGGACAGTATAGCTCATTTGATCTTGAAATATATCTTGGGAAATATGAGAACATTGTTAATCACAACTAAGATCTCTTTTGAATCTCTTTTTATCAAGAGAAAACATGCAGGAGACTTTTACTGAAACAAACTGTAGACATCCATTGACCAATGAGAATTTGAGAGAGTCGGGTCCAAAAATCCAATTGGCTATCCAATTCCCACTTGATTTCAAATTGAGGAAGCTATTTCCACAGCCTCAAAACATCTTACTAATTCCCATCGGTCCAGGTTTCTCCAATGCATAGGCACTCTTTACATACGATGGCACAGATTTAGCAAAGCAAATGTAAACAAAATACTTGATAATTAATGAGTATCTGTCATTGATTTCTCCTTCAGACTCTTTTTCTTCGCACCGTCATGACTCTGCGTACGACAGTAATGACCCTGATGCAGACTCTATCAAATCCGGCACTGAAGAGAAATCCCAGGAACATTCCAGTGCAGAGGAACTTTGGACAAAAAAACTGACTCGCAGACGTTCAGAACCAGTAATCAACCTCATAGAGGGAGTTCAGCAGCACCTTGCCCTCTCCAGGAGCCAGACAGAAATTGACTTTTATGACAAACTCTTAACAAAGCAGATCTCTGATGACTGTGTTGTGGTTAGAGCAGGCAACAGCTTGGGGAAGAGCTATGGGGCCAGGACATCCTCTAAAGACTGCCCGTATTGTTTTTCAAGCTCACTTGAGAGTTGTTTCTCCAGCGCTTCGGAGAGCTCTATCCATAACAGTCCTCTTATTGTGCCTTTATGCAATCAGAGAAAAGCCCTTCAACGCAAACATTCCTTCCCCTCCCGCCAATCGGCACCTGCACCGAATCGCTTGGAGACCCCCAAAAGACGCACGCAATCCATGAAGAGCGCACACATCAGAAGCAGGACTGTCTTCGGGCGAAGCGGCTCCACCAAACGGGCCATCGAGAGAGCCCTACGCCACAGCCAGACCCT
>NW_015551089.1:1405882-1454092 GCF_001515605.1 Sinocyclocheilus anshuiensis | reverse complement strand
TATACTATATTTAAAATAAATGCCTTTTGACATTTTTCTCAAACATTTTCGATATTTTGTGACATTTAAGCGATTTTAATCGTCATTTTTTTTATTTTAATTGTTCAAATACTTTCTGGGGATGAATGTTTATATTTATTCGCCCACCTGTAGCCTACTTAAGTAAGTAGAAAGTAGAGAACTGCCCAGATATCCACCTTGTAGATTATCAACCTCAACCGCGCCCATGTTTTCTCCGCCCAGTCAGTGTATATGGACTGCAATGTTGTAATGTGACAGTGTGTGAGCCGTTAAAGAGCTTCTATCATTGTGGGGTTTTTTTCTGCCATTGTTGACGACGTGACAAGAACTAGGCTGTGAACGCGTTCTAGTTCTGTCGCGTCGCCGTCAGTGCGCGAGCCGGATCAAAGGTCGAACCCGAGCTTTCAGCGCAGCTGCACCGTAAGCAGAGACCTGCTGGCTGGCACTCTTTAACTCGAGTGGTCTAACTAACTTATCGTAGCTATCGCTGGGGCGAGGCTTTGACATCATATATCGAAAATGACTCAGAAATGAGTCTCTAGCGCTCACTGTTCAGATCGGTCGCGAGCGCAGCGCGGGTCTCTGGTTTTTTCTTAAGCTGGTCCTCACACAAGACTGACAATGCCTAAGCCTGTAAGTAGTTCGTTTCTTTTTATTAAAAACATAACGGTTTATTACATGAACAAAACGAGATTACAGTGCCATTAAAGAGAACAATCATGTGAATTATCTGTATTAGCCTACACACGGATTTAGGGAATGATCTTTCTAGTGTACAGTATCCCATATATTAATCCTTATGCTTATGTCTAGAAAAATGTATGTTTATTGTTGATACATTTGTAGAATCCTGACTTGTTTAGAGTTGTGACAGGCTACAACAGGCCTCTGTCATAAAGACTCCCACATTAAAAAAAGTTTCATAGCTGAACCTTAGTTTCGTATATTGTATTTAATATTTTTGTAATGTGTTCTGATTGACAAAATCCATGATGTTAAAAGAAAGGAGAGTCTTTAGTAGTTAAATCAAGATAAAGCTGCAATTTATTACTATATTGCCTCCATATAATTAAAAAAAAATTGTAAACATGTTATTAATGCCTATAATTAGTGTTTATACTTTAAATTATATTATAATTTTTATATTTCAGGTTGTAGTGATTACCTCAAACTTTAGAAGGATAGACTACTAACTATTAATTTGATGGTTAACATGCTTGAGTACGAGTCTTTACACATTAACTAGACTTATTGAGGATGAGTTCATGCCGCAAAAGTAAAGATTAGCTAGATGCAGATTGTGCTGCTGTGAACATACTTTTGACTTTAGTATTTGAATACCAGGATGTGATGTCACTCTAATTATTGTCCTTAACATTCAGGAGAGATTACTGGTAAACCAGCTTATTCAGCAACATTTCTTAATTCTTTATTGGTAAAATTTTTTTAGATCTTTTAGCGGATGCTGAAATGTATATTTTCACCTATTCTTTATGAAAAGCTATTTAAAATATATAATAATAATAAAAAAATACGGAAAAAGTACTGGCAATTTTCTGCCAGGACATTATACGGTATAATTTCACAGACATTTCTGCTAACTCTAAAACACAACACAATGCTGTGCACAATTCAAAACACAGATAAAACACAGGTAAACAATCTATATGAAAAATTCCTTATTGATAAGACAAAAAAAAAATGGAAATATAGCATTCCCAAGTTTGTCCCCATGGTTGAATAGCACATTATAATTGTATTAAATTATGAATTATTTTGTTAAAATCCAAAAACCCTCTGTCTATTATCAAACATTACATTTGTTAGAAAATATGTTGCACTTCATTTAAATTTTATTAATAGAATTTTGAAAAAAAACAAACAAAAAAAAAACTAATTTTTTCAATACAGGATGATCACCGACATACTTTAAACCCCAACTGTATTGTGATTATTGTTTATTCTGCTTTCATGAACTAATTGAGGGACTCATGGAATATTTGTACTTATACTTTTTAAAATTAATTTTAATTTGAAAGCAATACAAAACCATTAAAATAAACTAGAGAAAAAGGGTGATAAAAAGAAATTGTTACTGGATATAGCATCTAAACGTATTTTCTCTTATACAAACGCATACATTTTAACCAGAATGTTCAATTTCTATTTACTATAGAAATTTCCATTCTATTTCCATTTGTGACTTATCCAAATACATTTTTAAAATCTACACTAAAAAATACTGGGTTGTATTTAACCCAGCATTTTTTAGAGTGTAATTTAGACCTAAAGCTTCTTTAAGCCTATGAAGCACAAACACTTATCTGTGATTTGAGGGGAGTGGGATAGCACCGGCTTGTGAGTCTGCACCCTTCAGGCAAATGAGACATGCAGGTTTAGCCATCACGCTGTGTTATGACGTACTTCGAGTCTTTCCTCCTGTTAGATAAATTTGCAGCTGAGATGGTTGCTCATGGAGATGGCGACTGCTGGATTAAACAGTAGCACTCACGCAGTCTGTTCCATTGTTAGGCCAAATCCAACCGAGAGGACAAGCTTTGAAGATTATAGATTATACCTGCCATGCTGGCTTTGGGATTCATGTTTATTTTCTATAAGGACAAGCTGAAGTTGCCAATAATAAGTAGCTTGTTTGTCACTTACCGACAAGACCCAAAAGATTTTTGAAAGCATGTGCTAATCAATGTATAGTACTAATTATGCATGTAGTATGGTTATCATATTTAGAGACTCCATAGTGGCAGCAGTCATTTAAACTCGTTTGACAGAGTTGCAAGCCTTATCTAAGGGCTTGCTGATAAAGGTTAATTTGCATTATGTCACACTGATTAGGATACTCAGAAGATTGGAGACCTTGTACTTTCCTTGTACTATCCTTGTAACTTTATTAACATTGTTATACAGGATTTCTAACTAAAACTGAGGTTGAGATTCTAAGTGGACATATTCACTGGTTTATTGATTTTCCTTATAAATTATAGTGAATTGTATTAGATATAAAAAAACATATCTAAATTTGACTGTGGAAAGTACGTGTTGTCTTTTAAATGTAATAGATTTTCACCATGAATTCAATGGTTATTCCGAATTAAATTAGGTTTTAATGGTAAAATTTAATGTATTGTTATTTTTTAGTGAAATAAAATAAAAAGAAAATCATGAAAAACAATAAAAATCATCATAAAATTGGGTCAGTAAGAAGTATCAGTAAGATTTGTTTTTTGAAAGAAATTAATAGGTTTCTTTTATTCAGCAAGAATGCATTAAATTGATCAAATGTAACAATAAAGACATTTGTGACCCTGGAGCACAAAACCAGTTTTAAGTCGCTGGGGATATGCATTGCTAAGAACTTCATTTGGACAACTTTAAAGGCAATTTTCTCAATATTTTGATTTTTTTGCACCCCCAGATTTTCAAATAGTTGTATCTCGGCCAAATATGCAAACCATACATCAATGGAAAGCATATTTATTCAGCTTTCAGATGATGTATAAATCTCAATTTCGAAAAACTTTAAATTTTATTTAAAGTAAATGCTGTTATTTTGAACTTTTTCTAATCATAGAATCTTGAAAAAATGTATTAGGGTTTCCACAAAAATAAACCAAATCAGCATAATAGAATGTCTGAAGGATCATTTGAAGACTGGAGTAATGGCTGTTAAAAATTCAGCTTTGCCACCACAGGAATAAATTGCATTTTAAAATATAATCAAATAGAAAACATTTATTTTAAATTGTAAAATATTTCCCAATATTTCTCTTTTTACTTTTTTTTTTTTTTTTGTAATAAATGCAGCCTTGGTTGCAGCCTTTTAAAAAAATTTTTAAATTAGTAATATTTTCTACAGAATACCATTTATGGTTGCTCGCAGATATTTATAGAATTTTAAGTAGTGAAAATTGTTGCAACTTTGTATTGTCAGCAGCAGGTGCCAAAAGTTCTACTGTAGGTGACCAATACCGTTCTAAACATGCAGATCATTTATTTGCTGATGTGGCTAAATACTAACGCCAGGGTGTAACAGTTATTACACTGTGAGTATTATAGCAGTTGTCACTTTACTCATGATTAGAGACACTAAATGTGCTAATCCTGAATATATGAAGGTCTTTTATTTAAGCTTTGCAAATAGGTACCAATAACAGGAAGAAAGCGTTGAACTGAAATGTTGATGGGTCTTGGTTACCCAAAATAACTTTGCTAACATTTGTTGCACAAGTCTGAAGGGTTTATCTTTACAGCTCTAGAATAAGTTCACATGATTGTGTAACTGACAATGCTTTTAAGGCTCTGTCAAGGTTCGCTGGGTTGTTATGAAAGCTTGTGTAAAGTGTGCTGGACTGAAACATGAACTTGAACAAGAGATCTTTACCATAGAATTCATTGAATCTCTTCTGGGCACAGATTTTTAGTGTTTTATCACTGTTTGCTTGTTATTCCTTTTTGTTCACAAAAGTATGCTTTGTTTGTTTCTTTGTATAAAATCTAAAACGAAACCTCATAGATTATATATAGATATAAATTATATTATCATCGATTAATAATGTCACACCCATGAATATCCGTTGAATCTGTTGAGATCATCTCCTTTGTTGTCAGTCATCTGGAGGATATTGCATAATGCAGATCTGTTCTAAGACTTTATCGCTAGTGGCTTTGTGGAATGAGATGTAATTTAGGGAACGTAACGTTCCATGATTATAGTTAACATGCATCTGATAGCTGATGTTCCCACTGATGTGGTGTAATGTAATTAAGGTGTTTGCTGTGTGAAATATTGAATTAAATGAACATTTTAAAAATTTTTTGGCCAACAAATCTGTTCTGTTGTAATGGCATATTTAAAATTGCTGTGCAAATACCAACAAATTTTTGCCTTTATTGATTCCAATACTTGATTCAATGACAGTGGAAAAACACTCACTTATATTTGTTCTCTGCAGATCAATGTCCGTGTCACCACAATGGATGCCGAGCTGGAATTTGCAATCCAGTCGGTTACAACAGGCAAACAGCTCTTTGAGCAGGTGAGCAATGGCCAAAGGCTCCTGAAATCCTTCAGGGTGGTTTTTTTTAAAGCTAAGCCAGTGAGACTATATTTGAAGAATCACCTGTGGTTTTTAGAGCTTACTGTATTGTACGCACATTTCTAAGGCCTCTAAATTAGCAACATGATCAAAACTTTACTTCAAAGGTTATATTTCACTTACTGGACTTTAGCAGCTTAAGGTTTACTTGATTATTCATACATAATTATTTTTTTGTAGAAAACATTCATTTTGTGAATTCAAAATTTGAGTATCAAATATGATACATCAGGCTTTGGTGGAACATTTATTTGGATATGTATTATGGTATTTTTCTGGAGGTATATATAGGAGATATTGGGAGATATAGAATGACAACTGATATTTATATGCATTTTATGTAAGTAGTCTGCTATACTGTTATAAAGATCTCATTGATTTACATTGCAAGTAATTTCAACTTACTTTTTAGTCACATAAATATTAGCAACTGCACCAAACTGCATACTTTCGCTCAGTCTGGGCCTCTGAATAAAAATGTATCAAATATGATACTCGACTAAAGGCTTCCAGTTTTAAAAATTGGATTTTTCTGACTATGATTTCATACGTACAGAGTTAAACTAAAGGCTAAATTCCCTCCACTTTAGATACAGATGAGGGAACATGTTTGTAGTTTCACGCTGCATGCTGGGAAAATAACTAAAAGTAATAGCAAAAAATTAAGATTCTCACCAAACTATGAAAACCTCCTACCAAGCACTTGCATAAACATAGTGCTTGCATAATATATTCTATGCGATCTAAATGCACCACTTTTGTTCTATCACAATGAATCATCAACATGTAGTAACTTGTATCTTTTTGAAATAACAACACAAAACTTTGTAACTAATTTCAAAAGCATTTTACTTACCTTAGTCACACCCAAATTCATGCTCCTAGTCACTGGGTGTAAATCATTTGTCAGATACTGTTGAGATTAGTAATGCTAAACTATCTTGTTATATGGCGATTGGTGAGGTTCGTGGTATGACAGGACATACGGTATATGACACCAAGGTGGAGGACACCGTCTCTGCCTATATTTGCACACACCTAACTGATAAGAGGTCTGGATGGGTGGTATTTTCCCTCCCTGTAGAGTTCCTATTCTAATCAACTAAGACTAGAGACTCCCATTGTTTGATCTACAGCATAACGTCATGCTTGTTTATCAAGGGTGATTAGGTATATGTTTTAAATGTACGCCAGTTTGTTCTCATACATTTAGCATTGGGTTAGTCACTTCTAACTGGTTGATTTTTATCCTCCGTGTTCATCTATTCAGGTGGTTAAGACGGTGGGTTTGCGTGAGGTCTGGTACTTTGGCCTGCAATACACAGACACCAAAGGCTTTCTGACATGGCTGAAACTGGACAAAAAGGTATTATTGATTTTGTAGAGGAAATATATACATATTTTAAAACATTTTCCTGCACTATATTGTTAGACGAGAAAAAAACGTTAACGTTAATGCATTAATAATAATAACACGTTAATAATGCATTGATGTTAATGATATTCACAGACAGTTCTACGACAAACAAATAACGGCTTATTTCATTACAATTTGCTAATATCATGGCACACATACAAGCATTTTATTAGTGGCATTGCTAAGGCAACCAAGCGTCAGTATTATTATCGTCCATATACCCATTGTTACGGGGCTGACAAGACGTGAGACGTGCGGATCCATATGCAAGCTTTATTAACATCAGGGGAGGTCAGAAACACAGGCAGGGTAGAACGGTGGCAAACAGGTATATGGCGGGCAAGACACAAGAATAGTCCTAGGGCTAGCATAGGTCAACGATTGGCGAACAGGATCACAAGGGCGAGACTAAAGGGATAAATCCAGGAAAACAAGCACAGATCAAAAACCGAGAAAACAGACAAGGCAAGACTAGGCTGGGCTAGGAAGCTAAAGAGGGCTCTGTAGAGTAGCTATCACTGCGGGCGATAAGCGCATACAATACTTGGCAGCCCGAACGGAGTGAGATTGGGTGTTAAATAGTGAATGAGTGATATGAAACAGCTGTGTGCAATCAGTGCTGTGTGCAATCAGGGCTGTGTGCAATCAGTGCAATGAATGATGGGATAAGTAGTCCGGGGTGATGTGTAACAATGTGTAGTACGAGAGTCAATGAAAATGGAAAGGGTGACCTCTGATGGCTAGCAGACGGAAGTTCATGGACCGGATACGTAACACCCATAAGTATTAAACTTTGGTGCATAACTTGTCTTGCTCCATTTGACATGAATGATACCATAAATTGTGTAGCTTAATGAGGAGGGAATTGATATAGCTTGTGATTTTTGCATGCAGACGATAAAACAGACAAAAGAATCCCATAGACTTACTGGCACCCAACCCATATCTACAGACTAAAATATCATAAATGTGGGAGTGGGCTTTTTTGACTTGAGTCAGCATTTAACCACCCTAGCAACCACCCAAAATACCCTAGAAACAGCACCGGAACGTTTTAAGAACATGTTATCTATAGGTGGAGATGTAGGTGTTAGTGTTATTTTGCTACTCATACATTTACTACTCTGAAGGCTCACTTTCTGACATGTGATTGCGTTTGTTGAATGCTTGCAACATATGACACATTTGAAAAGATTAAGATTGTTGCTTATAATGCAGTAGGGGTGCGGAAATTCAGGGTTTAAAACAATACTTCAAATAGTTTTCTTTTATTTATTCAAATTCTCTCTTGCTTTGTGTCATATTTTATTGTACGTACAATCACCTAAAAACATATCATCATATAGTAATACATATCATAACTGTTGTATTAATGTTCTGTCACTAAAATATCTGCATTGTATCATAGTATCTAAATAAACATAGTTCTGAACATTGCAATATAGTCATTTGCTTTGCATATTAATACTCCATATTACAAAATGTTCATGTTACAAACAAATTTTAACATTACATGTGCCCAACAGCATTCAAAAGAAACATTTGCCACTTAGCTACCCAATACAGAGACCCTAAAGGGACATAGTGATGGGGGAAAAAAAGACATGGGAGGAAATATTGTATTTGGGGGAAGTCGTGGCCTAATGGTTAGAGAGTCGGACTCATAACCCAAAAAAGGTTGTGGGTTCGAGTCTCGTACCGGCAGGGATTGTAGGTGGGGGGAGTGAATGTACAGTGCTCTCTCCCACCTTCAATACCACGACTGAGGTGCCCTTGAGCAAGGCACCGAACCCCCGACTGCTCCCCGGGCGCTGCAACATAAATGGCTGCCCACAGCTCCGGGTGTGTGTTCACGGTTTGTGTGTGTTCACTGCTGTGTGTGTGCACTTTGGATGGGTAAATGCAGAGCACTAATTCCGAGTATGGGTCACCATACTTGGCCACATGTCACGTCACATTTGAAGGCTTTTGTGAGCAAACACAAAGTTTCTTGGAGGAACTTAAAAGTTATGAAAACAGAATTTTTACCTACCATTTCATAGTACTTTCATATCCACTTTGAGTTTTGTGTGTCACAACCCAACATTCATTCTTCATTCTGATTTCACAGGTGTCCTCTCAAGAGGTGAAGCAAGAAAACCCTCTGCAGTTTAAGTTTCGGGCCAAGCATTACCCTGAAGACGTGGCTGAGGAGCTGATTCAGGACATCACGAAAAAGCTTTTCTTCCTGCAGGTGAAGGAAGGCATCTTAAGCGATGAGACCTACTGCCCCCCAGAAACAGCCGTTCTGCTGGCCTCCTATTCTGTTCAGGCCAAGTTTGGAGACCACTCACCGGAAACCCACAAACCTGGATACCTAGCGACCGAGCGGCTTCTGCCTCAGAGGTGAGTGGAAACTGCTCAAAAAACATTAATTCAGTGCATTCTAATGATTCAGTGATCTGAAATTACTCACATATGTAGTGCTTATTCATGTTCCTGGAGGTCTACTTTCCTGTAGATTTCAGTTCTAGCCTTTCTCCAACACACCTGTTTGTAATTATCAAGTGTTCCTGAAGATCTTAAGTAGCTGGGTCAGATTGGGTTTGTTGCTGAACTTCGCAGGAAAGTCTCCTGAAGATCTCTGGGAATATAACTGAGGTCCCCTGACTTAAATTGCTTAGTTAGAAAAAAAAAGAAAGAATCACCACAGATTAAAATCAAGTTGGCTAAACATATTATTTTCATTAAAAATGTCAAACCTGACATCATTTGGACATGTCAGCAGAATGCAGAGTTTTGAATCTCAAACTAAATTATCAGAACTCAATAAAAATAACAGAATTTTACTAGGTTTAATAGTAACTTGTTACAAAAAGTACTTTATTCAGAATTTTACTGAAATCACTTCACTATTGTTGCTACATATTCATGTAAAAATGAATATAATCATATAAATATACACTTATCTATGCATATTGTTGGTGCTGCTTCTAACCATCTGAAAATCTTTTTAGGTATGTTTGAAAGACTTCTATTTAGCTTTATTTTAAACATAAACACAAACATTTACAATGATGTTACTTAATATTCCAACACATGTGAAAATTAATATAAAATTAACATTACTTACAATACACAAAGTTGCAAGTTTAAGTATATTTATTTATAAAAAAAAGTCTCCAAAAAAGAAATGCATGAAAATGAAATATTTTATAATTTAAATATTTTTAGAATATAATAATCTTGTCAAATCTACAAAGAATTTGCAAATGCATTTGCGTATGTTTTGACCACTTTCAATTGCCGATAAAGAAAACTGAGACTCTGAAGACCCTAAATAGACAGAAATTATTGTGAGAAGACAAAAATAGAAACAAAGATTCTGTTGTAAGGTAATGATGAAAACATTTGTACAGTTTTTATTATGTGACATCTTGAAAATGTTATTTCATTCATATTTTGGCGCCAAATATATTTATGTTATATGGCCACAACACTTTTAGTCATATGATTCTACCACAACCCTTACGAAGATTATAGTAAAAGTAGTAACAATATTCTTTGGTGGATTGATTATCGTTTGTATAAACACACTTTTACTACAAATACTGCAAATACCACAGTTAAACTATGGTTAGTGTAGCAAAACCATTGTTAATTTATGGTTACCATGGATTAAGTAACCATGTTTTTTTGGGGGGATTTATTTGTAGTAAAACCATGGTTCATTTTCAAAACGGAAGGTGTGTTGATTTGGTATTCTGTGTTTTCAGAGTGCTTGACCAGCATAAACTCTCTAAAGAACAATGGGAGGAGAGGATCCAGATTTGGCATGAGGAGCACAGAGGCATTCTCAAGTGAGTCGGACTTATATGCTGCCATTCAGCTCGCCTTCATGTCGCTCCACCAGCTTATCATTTCTTCGAATTTTTCATCACCAGGGAAGATGCCACGCTGGAGTATCTAAAGATCTCACAGGATTTGGAAATGTATGGCGTCAACTATTTCGACATCAAGAACAAGAAAGGAACAGACCTGTGGTTAGGCGTAGATGCTTTGGGACTTAACATCTATGAAAAAGAAGACAGGTAAGCACTTTTTGTGAGTGAGGCCTGATTATTTAGAAACGGTGCTAGGCTAGTTGGGGATATCGGGGTCAGTGTGGCAGCTGTCATGACTGTGGGGTTAATGACCTGCGGAGTGACTGTCCTAACCCACAACAAGCCAAACAAGTCAATACGAACACATAGTGCTTTATTGAGAGGTCATTGCACTAATGGACCACAAAGTCTGTGATTTTTGTAATGTTTGTTGACAAACACAAAAAAGACATTACAATAAAAATGTAAAAAAAAGTGTCAGTTGCATGAAATATATTTTGGCTGTTCTTCATTACTTAGGTTGACTCCAAAGATTGGATTCCCTTGGAGTGAAATAAGGAACATCTCATTCAGTGACAAGAAGTTCATAATAAAACCCATTGACAAAAAAGCTCCTGTAAGTATTTGCATGAATGATTTTATGTCTTTTTTTCACCTGAAATTATTGTATCTGGGCCAATGGCAAATAACAGCTTAGAAGATGAAGAAAGGAAACATGTGTCAAGTTTACTGAAATTAACTCTTTGTATTCGGGCTGGTTTCATATGGTTTTGAAAAACTTTGATACATTTTCCAAAAAAATTACAATTTAATGATTAAAGGATAATTGTCACATGGTGTAACTATCAAGTTAAAAATAATGTAAAATAGTAAAATAATGTATTTTCTTTACTTTCCAAAATGTTTTAAAACACATTTTTCAATATATATATATATATATATATATATATATATATATTCTGTATGTACACACACACACAATGCCAAACTATTTTCTGAGTCCTTTTTCTTTATATCATTATATTAAGACATTTGAACCCACTGCCCTGATATTTTGGATGTTATGCGTCCAAAAGATATCAAAATGAATCGTAATTCAGAATTTTAAAACATTCTTCATATGAGAAGTGTATTCAAGTGTATAATGTTTTTTTTTTTCAATCATGAAGGCCGGTTGGAATATATTTGGCATATTATTTATGGAAAAGACATGATAAAATGTGACACATTCTGTTCTCCCTCTTGTTCTTACAGGACTTTGTGTTCTATACGTCTCGTCTGCGTATAAACAAGCGCATCCTGCAGCTGTGCATGGGAAACCATGAACTTTACATGCAGCGCAGGAAACCTGATACCATTGAAGTGCAGCAGATGAAGGCTCAAGCCAGAGAGGAGAAACACCAGAGACAGATGGAGAGGTGAGGACACAATGTTCATTATCAATGACCAATGACCAGCTGCCCTGATGAGCACAGCAAGACACCAGCTCAGGGCAGATCATCACTAATTTAAAAAAGTTATTGGCCAATAAAATATTTGTTTGTTTGTTTGCTATTTTTATTTTGTTATATTTTTTTCCCCATTAAGAGTACATAATTAAATGTGTTTGCTACCTGTTTTCTTCCCAGAGCCCAGCTGGAAAATGAGAAAAAGAAAAGGGAGGCAATAGAGAAAGAAAAGGAGAGGGTAGAGAGAGAGAAGCAGGAGATGATGATGAAGCTTCTCCAGTTTGAAGAGCAGACCAAAAAGGTTGAGAGAGGTAAGGTACTACATATCTGATCTCTTTAATACAGTAATACATATTTTCTTGGTTGGTCTTGTTTGAAATTAAGATTGAAATCCCAATGAAAAGTGGAATGATCTATACATATATATTGTATATATTTCATTATTTAAATTTAGCTTTAAATATTTAATATTTAAAACATAAAAATAATTATTTGTAATAATAATAATTATTATAATGATATTGAATGTTTTATTATACAAAATATTTCACTGCAGAATGGTGTTTAAGTTAGCTACCATACTAGCACATGCATATAAATGCAATAAATGATGTTTAATTGAGTATAATTGAGTGACTGCTGCCCACTCATGGTTGATTTTATGTATTGTTCAGATCTGAAAGAGCAGTTTGAGAGGGCCCGGATACTGGAGGAAGACAGACGGCGGGTGGAGGAGGAGGCGGCACGTCTGGAGGCTGAGAGACAGGCGGCGCTGATGGCTAAAGAAGAACTGGCCAGGCAAGCTGAGGACCAGATGAAAAATCAGGAGCAGCTAGTGAGCGGGGGGACACCTTTACACACACAAAACGCACCTTAAACAGTGAAAATCTACATATTCTGTGATGGATTGTGTAAAACTTGTTTTATTTATAGTCAACTGAAGCTTGATTTTTTTATATATATAGGCAGCAGAACTGGCAGAATACACTGCAAAGATTGTCTTGCTGGAGGAAGCCAGGAGAATCAAGGAAGAAGAAGCCAGTGAATGGCAGAACAGGGTGAGTTTTGAACAGTATACACTACTGGTCAAAATTTTGGATTAATTAAGATTTTTTAATCTAACTATTGTTGAAGTCATGTAAGTGGAAAATATGGATAAGTTTTTCTTCTTATAATGAACCTCTTCAATTCTGTCAGGCTAAAGAGGTACAGGACGATCTGGAAAAGACCCGTGAGGAGTTGCAGCACGTTATGTTGTCCCCTGTGGCTGCTGCCCCCATGGCTGCGGCCATGATGGAGGAACCCTTAGAGAACGATCACGATGATCAAGAGGAGAACAACAGCACCTACAGTGCTGAGCTCCATGTGGAGGGCATAGAGGACCACCGCAATGAGGAGGAGCGCATCACAGAGGCAGAGAAGAACGAGCGCGTGCAGAAACAGCTCATGGTAACGCACCTATTACGTTTCCTCAAACATAATTACGTATGGATTAGTAGCAAGGATTGTGATTCATCCCAATCATTCATCATATTTTGATTCTGAAGAACACCTAAAACACATCCAGATTCATTCATTGATTCATTCAGTAACTATTTCTGGAGCTTCTGCAGATTTAGAGGATTATGATTTATTTTAAAATTCATTCAGGAGATTTGTTCAACAGAGTCGTTCGTAATTAAAACTAGTCTTATCTTATTTTCAGTTCGTTCACATACATATACATACATAACACTTACTTGTATTGGAGATTTTGATTCATCTGAGTGATTCATTGAATCTTTTAAACACCTAAAACGCATCCAGATTCGTTCACTGATTTGTTCAGTAACTATTTATGGAGGTTATGTTATGTTTTATGTTTTGAGGATTTTGAATCATTATATCATTCATTCAGGAGATTAATTTAAAAACAGAGTTGTTCACATCTGAAACAAGTCTTATCCTTTTTAAGTTTGTTCTCCTTCATATACACACATAACACTTATTTGCAGTAGGGATTTTGATTCATCTCAGTGATTAATTGAATCTTTTGAAAATATAAAAACAGATTCATTCACCAACAGATTCAAGTTTTTTTTTCTTTGGTTCGTTTGTTTTTTGAACACCTAAAAACTGATGAGTTCAGATTAGTTATATTTCTATAGGTTACATTGTTACACATGTAGGTGGTGACCGGTAAGTTTTTTTTTTTTTTTTTTGAGCATTATGAGTCATATTATCATTCGTTCAGGAGATTAATAAAAAAACATAGATTTGTTCATTATTATTCTCTCAGGACTCATTATTATCCTTTCTTTCTCAGTGACTCAAACCAGTGACTAAAAAAAAAGATTCAGATTTGTTCAATGATTTGTTCAGGTACTCTTTCTGTAGTTTACATGATTACAACAGTAGGCAAGTGTTTTTTTTTTCAGTGAGTCACTGTATCATTAATTAACCAGTTTCTGCTAAAAAAAAACTACAATGATTTACAATTTGTTTACAATTTCAAGCCTAATTATCCTAAATTGTATCAGTCTGTTCAATAAAAGACATGCTTCATTCATATACAGTTTGTTTATTAACAACACTCCACATTTATCTGGTTCATATCATGGTGACATTGATCTCAAATCACCACTTTCAGATCACACCACTAGTATGAATTATACTTCACATCTCAATGTTTTTAATTTCAGTTGTCCCATTAGGTATGTACATTGTGACTAACTGTATCTTAAATTGCTTTTAGGCCCTGAGCTCTGAGCTGGCCGACGCGCGAGATGACTCTAAGAAGACTAAGAACGACATTCTGCACAATGAAAATGTACAAGCCGGGAGGGACAAGTACAAGACGCTTCGTCAGATCCGCATGGGCAACACAAAGCAGAGAATAGATGAGTTCGAAGCCTTATAATGGCTGATAAATTCTCCAATAAATATTGAGTACCGGCAGCTCTTGCTGTTCAAAGGTGAATTCATCTAATTACCACAAATGGCCTCACTTTGTCTTTGCCATTGTAAAGACTGGATTATTTACACAGTCTGTACACACTACACAAGTAGTGTAGTTTTTATTTCTGAAACTTATTTAAGGCACTAAAATGATATGTGTATGTTGCCTTAAGAACACTCTTGAGATCTTATTTATGCTAATTGTGCCAAAGGCTTTGGCTTGAAAAATCATGTCATCTTTTATGGGAACCTTTTTATTAGTGCTAACTTAAGATCTTTTGCATTCAAAATGTGGTGCAGCATCATGTTGTGTCATGAAACACAACACTTATTCATAAAATGGAGGTTTTATGTTTAAAAAGGCTGAAAAACAAAAAGTGAAAATATATTATGATAGAGAATTATTGATAATTATCTAAAACATGAATGTGATCAAATAGTGGCCATAACAAACAAGTCAATGGTTTTTAACACATTTTGATTAAAGAAATGCTGCATAGTAAATTAGATTATATTAGATTGTACATTTTCTATGTATAATTTTAAAATAATTATATTAAATTGATTCGAATTAAATCTGCTGTCCAGTTACTGTGGGACATAAAATGTATGGTTGTTATTTATTTTTATTTTTTTTTTACATTCACGTTTGTTTTTCAAAGAAAAAAAATGCAACCTAGGAACTGGTTGACAAAGATAGGAGCACAATGCGTTGACAGCGGGATTGTTCAGAATAGCAGAAAGGTTTGCGTTGTCTGTTTATCCAAATGTCCTCCACTTATGCTGTGACCATTAAAAGAACTACAGTTTCATTCGCAGTGATGCGCAGAGAGCCTGTGAAGGCAAATTGTTATGCAAAGGGTGCGCCTGCACAAGCCCACAAAGGACCACTGATATTTACTCAAGGACTAGAATGTTAATTATGTTGCTAGACAACAATTTATGAAGCCTGGAAACCGTTTGTTGAAATATGCACAGGGTGGGCTAACAGTGCAAGCGGTCAGGATTACTGTGTTCCATTGGAACACGTTTCAGACATCATTAGCTACAGTGGGTTAGTTCCCTGAAAGCCTCCCATAAAAAAAAAAAAATCTTCTGTAGACTACATGTGCAGTGTTGTGAACACAAATTATCTTGGTAAGACATTGGTCTATGATTCATTTCCGTACAGATTATTAGATACAGTTATTCAGGAATCTGTGCATGTGCAGTATGTTATGACTACACTACATATTATATTGGTATTAAGAAAGCATAAGCAAACTTGTTCAAAAATGCAAGGAGAATTAACTGCAGAAAATCCTGCTCAAAAATAGCCAGTTTATAAAAAATTGCACGTAAATTTATCATTATGCTATATTATTACCAAATCTTGGATTTAAACTTGTTGTCATCTTGTTTTCTTTCAATCAGTATAGGTTTTGTATTTATTTTTGGCACTGATTGGTCATAGGCCTCATTTAACTTAGCATATGCACCTCAGATTTTGAATGAAAAAAGCATTATTTGTAGGTAATTTTGGCAATGTTTACTAGAAAAGAGGTGCAAAAGTTCAGATCAGTAAGGCCTATCAATTCCAACAAGAAATACAAAACCTGTGTTAATTAAAAGAAAACAAGTTGATAAAAATATTGAATACAACATTTGGTAGTAATATAACCTGGTGAGATACTTAGAAGTGTGTATTTGTATTTTATTTTATTTTTTTAGGGCAGTGATTTTTGACTGGGAAAACCACAAATGTGACAAGGTGGGGAAAAAATCTCCAAAAAGTATACCCTAAATGAAGTTGTTATTCCTCTGTGAGCAAAGTCAGTAAGTTTTGGTCCATTTTCGGGAAAAAGAAAATCCTCTCTGGGTCAAAATGACAAAACACATGTATTTTAATTTTTGTATTTTTCATGTAAAAGAAGAGGTAACACTTTACATTACAGAGTCTATGTTACACATCATTCATCACATGAAAAGTAATAGCCTACACTCTTAAAATAAAGGTTCTTTGTGGCATCTATGGTTCCATGAAGAGCCTTTAACATCTATTGAACCTTTCAAATGCACGAAAGGCTCTTTATATAGTTGAAAAAGTTTATTTAGGTTATTAAAACATTCTTCACATTAATAAATAATTGTTTTTTTTTAACGACTGTTCTTTGAGGAACCTAAAATGGTTCTTCTGCGGCATCACAAAACTGCCCTTTGGAACTTTTTTTTAATCGCGCACTTCCCAGATGTATTTAAACAGCTCCAAAAAGTGACATACAATCAATAATTACAATGTAATATGTTCGATGACGCGTGACAGTTTAAACCTTTCTTCGTTCTCTCAGTTTACCTGTGAACTCAAGCTAACTGGAAGGAACAAATGCCCTTATAAGGAGTGTGTGTACGAGTCTCTGGGGGTGGTGCTGAAAGAACAGCGCCACTAAACACGACTTCTTTTAATAGCGGTCCTTGTGGCAGATTTTCAGGAGACCCTCAGCTGGATTCTTGCTGCCAAGGGGTACAAGGGAGCTATGACAAGCCATGAATCAGGAAAGTTCCCATACCGGACCGGAGCTTTGAAAACTGAGGGATATTTTGAGGCGATTATGAGAAAATGAAGAGACAAAACGTGCGGACACTCGCCTTAATTATCTGCACTTTGTCCTATTTGCTCATTGGAGCGGGAGTCTTCGACGCTCTCGAGTCAAAGCAAGAGAAAAGCCACAAGAGCAAACTCGACTATCGAAAATTTCTACTTATGCATAAATACAATCTCACCAGGCTTGACTTTGATCAGATTGAAAAGGTCGTGTTGCTTCTGAAGCCTCACAAAGCTGGAGTCCAGTGGAAGTTCGCCGGATCTTTTTACTTCGCCATCACTGTGATAACGACCATAGGTAATTTTTCAGCTCTAATTGATGACTTTAATTTGTGAAGACGGTCATTCTAGTCTAATGATGTTTTATAGTTTCTTAGCCTGTTGTTTTGCCTATAAGCTAATACAGTTAACTTTAGGTTTAGAAAACTGTTCGTTTCGTTTCATTTTATTCACGTTTGTTTCACTGTATTCTCTTAAGGTGTGAAAAACACAGCAAAACGTATACTTTTATGGTCAAATGTATTACAATTTCAGAAAGTTTTAACTATGAATCGCCTTTATGTTGAAAGGGACAATTCAAATGTGATTGCACGAACAATCACATTTGTGTATTTAGTTTTATTACATTATTTATTTAGATCATAGCATCATTTTAGTGTCATATGTGTTTTACTGATGCTATTTTGTGTTCGCGTGGGCGACATTGCACACTGTTATTATTATTATTACAATTTCGATGAACTTAAAGTCATCATTTGGTTTTCCATTGCACCACCTGTGTTATTATCAGCAGAGAAAACCAACAGGACAAATAGCTTAGTGTATTAATATTAATAGGAACTCTGGAATATAGGCTATACAGTCACCAAAATCCCTATAAACACTGAATTTTCTCGGAAAAGTTCTGGCAACTGCAGCAAAATTTTTTTTTTTTTTTAAACGTAGAATTAACATTTTACTCTGTGCTGTGTGTATGAAATAAAAATTCAATTCAATCAAATTTGAATTCAGTCTTGGTGAAATATGTTCACTAAGATTGACTAAGACATAAAATGAAGCGAGATTGTAGGATGCGAGCGATAGGCCTAAATGAGAAAATTATGAAGAAGAATGCCCCATACATGCAGTCATCATTGAAGTGCTTAATCCTGTGTTACTGTTCATGGTGATTTCGGTCACTGCTTCCGGTGGATTAATTCAAAAATGGTCATATGAGTTATTTTTAGAAGAGCACCCTACAAAATGCTCCTGTGCTTTCAGGAGCTGAAGACAATGATATTGCATTGCTTGTGTGAAGGACAGTTACAACTAATTGCATTTACCTTTAACCCTCAAAGACCACAAAGAGCTTAAAAACACTTATATACAACACAACATAATTTATACAATTTCAGAAAAAAAGGTACAAAAGCTGTCACTAGGTCAGTACCCTTTTTAAAGGTAGGCTACAAATATGTACAATTTAGATACTAATATGTGCCATTTCAGTATTAATATGCACTCTTAAGGAGTAAATAAAGTACAGAGGTGTACCTTTCGAAAGAAACTGCCTCAGACAACTTTTTTTTTTCCCTGAGAGTGTATCTTCAAACATTTTTCATGAAAAATGTAATGTATGAAATCATATTTTTGACTTGAATGAACCAGTTAATTTTGATGTTACTATTTTTAGATGACCATTTTCATTTAATTTTGGAATTATGATTATTAATTATTCATGTACATAAAAAAAATACAGTCACGCACAACAGAACATAATGGTTTACTTTATTTTATTGGTTGAGAATTATCATCGCCTTTGTCTGGATAAATGCAAGAACAGAGATCCTGTAATGTTTTAGCTACATAACAGTAGATTATTCTTAAATAATTTGAACTTCATTGTCCTAATTTGCTTGTTGAAAACTTGATCCATGAGTCTATTTGGTATCCTAATACTGAGAGCAATGCACAGAGCTTCAATAAATCTCCAGGCTAATGCCGTATTAGTCTGCCCTCATTGGGGAGTTTACAGCATCATCATAACAAAATTGGGATGGCTAAGTGTAATGAACGTCTGTAATAATATTTACAGGATTTTAAAGAACATCTAGTACAAATAAGCGTGGGGGTGTGTGTATCTGATGAATAGTTTGATGATTCTGGCCGATAACAAACTGTGAAGTTATTGAAAGGCTTGTTTACCTTAAATTTTATTCTGACTTATTAAGAGGTTGTTTAACTGACATACACCCTCAAAGATCACAAATGTTGTTCAATGCAAATCTGAATTACGCCATTAAATCTCACGCTGAGTGGAACCAAAGACCTATTTTATGGTAGCTTACTCTGGTATGGTCTTGACTATCCAGTGTTCTACAAGTCTGAAAGATCTTCAAATTAACATATCACTTGATACTATGAATATTATAATAGGTGCAACTTGATGTGCCTAGCATGAACATAAATTAGCATATATACCAGCTAAATTAGTCAGATTAAGTTAAGAGTCATGTCTTCATTATGATTGTGACCAGGCATTACCCATATTGTAAAAATATACATTTTTATTGGTTTAAACCAGGGGTGTCCAATCCCATTTCTGAAAAAAATACCTTCATGCAGAATTCAGTCAACCCTAAATCCAACAAACTTGTCTGTAATTATCAAGGCTACTGGAGATGGTCCTCACTGCAGAACACAAGATCCAGATCCAACTCCTCCCACCTTACATATACCTAAACCTACCCGTCTCCACCCCCTGATCCCTAAACCCACCCATCTCCACCCCTAAACCTACCAATCTCCACCCCCTAGATGTGGATCCAACCACGCCCCCTGGATCTTGTGTTCTGCAGTGAGGGGCTACTGAGGCTGTGTCCAAAAACTGAAAAATACTGCCTCCGCAGGCAGCAAACAGAGGTAGGAAGGCAACAAGGCACATCTAAAGCCAAAGATCATGTTACATCCTGTTGGCTGAGATACTTTCTTTTGATCAATTTTTGAAGGTAGCATGGATGTATCCCTCACTGCCTATGATATCCCACAATCATTTGTGTTCCATTTTGTGACAGCTGAGCTAAAAGAATAAAGATGGTGCCTCAAAGTTGCAGTTGGTGATCCAACTTTTTCCACTTTTGATGTCATTTCTAGCAAGAAATTAGTATTGTAGTAATTAAACATTTGCTTAGTTACCACCAAAGCTCTCTCAAAGCTCAAAGTCATTGCCTGCTTCAACAAGTCAGCTGCTTAAGCTTTCAGACACAGCCCAAGTGTTCCTGAAGAGCTTATTTAGCTGGTTCGGGTGCGTTTGATTAGGGTTGGAGCTGAACTTTGAAGGAAGGTAGATCTCCAGGAACAGGATTGGGCACCCCTGGTTTTAAAACCTGTCCTGGAGGGCCCCCAGCCCTGCACATTTTGTATGTCTCCCTCATCTGACACACCTGATTCAACTCATCAGCTCATTAGTGGAGACTGCAAGAACTGAATTGGAAAGAACTGTGTCTGATAAGGGAGACATGCAAAATGTGCAGTGCTGGGGGCCCTCCAGGACAGGCTTGAAAACCCCTGGTTTAAACCATGTCAATGGATGCAGGGTCTGAAAGGGTTAAGGTCTACAGACATCTAAGCATACAACGTCACATCAAGTCATCTATGAAAACATTGGATTTTTTTGAAACACCTATCTTGTCCTGCTCTTCTTCCCAAGGTTATGGCCATGCCGCCCCCAGTACGGATGCTGGGAAAGCATTCTGCATGGGATATGCGCTTCTGGGCATCCCCCTCACCCTGGTGATGTTCCAGAGCCTGGGTGAACGTATCAACACCTTTGTCCGCTTCCTGTTGCACAAAGCCAAGAAATGCATGGGCCTGCGGCGGCCGGAAGTGTCCATGGTCAACATGGTGATCATCGGCTTCTTTTCCTGCGTCAGCACCTTGTGCATAGGAGCAGCTGCCTTCTCCCACTACGAAGGTTGGACCTTTTTCCATGCCTTCTACTACTGTTTCATCACCCTCACCACCATTGGATTCGGGGACTACGTAGCCCTACAGAAGGACAACGCTCTCCAGAATGACCCTCATTACGTGGCCTTTAGTTTTGTTTATATCCTGATGGGCCTCACAGTAATTGGTGCTTTCCTCAATCTAGTGGTGCTACGGTTCATGACAATGAACACCGAGGATGTGAGAAGAGACGCAGAGCAGAAGTCGCTGCTCTCCAAAAATAAACAGAAAGGTCCGGTTACACGGCGTCCGGACCCTCCGAGCCCAGCCGCCGTTGGGCGAGATAAAAGGCGAGGGCTGAAGAGTGTCTACGCTGAGGTGCTTCACTTCCAGACGGTGTGCTCCTGCCTGTGGTACAAAAGCCGAGAGAAGATGGTGATCCTCCCACAGGATCTGTCCTTCACCGATGCGCTAATGGAGCAAGGAGACGTATCACCCCACCACTTCTTTGAACCCGGCCCCACGGGCTGTGTGTGTAACCCTCAACGCTGCTCAGCCATTAGCACTGTGTCTGCTGACCTGAGAAACATCTCACCGTTCAGGTTCTTCTCCAAGAGACGTAGCTCTGTCTGAATCACCTCACTTTCTTATACAGTCACTGTAGATCTCTAATGAGTCACATGAATAATTTTCATAGCATTCACATGAAGATTCTTGAATGGACCACCCAAGATTGAGGTGAACTGATGAAAGAGCTCCACTAGGAGTCTTTTTGCACCAACACATCTATATTCATTCAACACTTTGATGACTATAATGAGAATTCAAATGGTCTTCTACTTCAAATAGCTCATTTGCATTCACTCACAAAATTTTGCACGCACTCTCTAAACTGGTGATGGGAAAAATATGAGGTTGGAGGAAAACTATATTTTAATTGAGAGAGAACATAAAGTTTCTCAGGTGAAAGAAAAAGTTTTGCGAGCAAGCACAAAGCATTTCATTATAATTTTTTTATAATGTTCATATTTTGAACATGATCCCCTTAGTGAATACATAATCTGTGTTGAAATAACAATTGAATAACATTTCAATAAATTCCTCTTCCTATCAATTCAACTTCCTGTGGGGTGTGGCCAATTCAACTCAAATTCAGCTCCTTAAAAAGGAGCCAGTTCTTCATTTCTGCAATTTGCACAGTTCCGTTGGATCAATAGTTTTCGCAATGTTGCGATGTTGAGAAAACCACAGCTGACACTCTTTACTAAGTATACTATGATCTGATATTATTGCCAGATTGCCACTCCATTACTGTAATGAGTCTCCTATAATACGCTGTGCTACTGTAACCAGCAAAATGAAACACCTATCAGGTATTTGTTGATCCAGATGGCATATACCGACATGACTCCTGCATTCTGCCCAGCTCTGTACAGTGTGTTAAGGGAATAATCTGACCTTTTGAAAGCTCCTGAAGTATATTAACCTGATGGAGGTCACATGGAGTGATTAAGCAGTATTCGAACTGGCAGCAGATGACTTTGTTTTTCATAACTAGGACAGAGTTGTCAATGTAACAGTGATATCAGAGTCAACATCTCGGCACGGAAAATTTATTAGACTCTTGAACCTGAGGTATTTAATTACTCTTGATGTTTAGCAAATAAAATTCCTTTGAAGACAAAGTATAAATATGACCTTGGTCTGAACTAGAGCTCTAGGAAAAACAGCAGCTATCACATACGGACACTCCAAGTGCACTCAGCACTGATCTGGACATCGTGTCCTGTGTATCTCCCATGATTCAGAGAGGCCTTGCTGATCAGGCTATGCTTGGCCCACACAGGAGTGTGTGCCATCTTCTCATCCTGCCAAGGAGAAAGCGCTTTGTGCCCAATACTTTGCCTTCAGCTATTAAACCTGCATGACACAGTGACAGAAGGAACGCCATTGCAACAAATGCCTGTATTGCCCCCCCTTGGTGGCGGCATCTGTTGCTTTTCCTTCTAGATTTTTTTCGTTTGGCATCTACATCCATGTGAAAGGTAGAAAATATCTTTGACCAGCAGGTCAGTGGGGGCAGGACAGAGTGTACATTTGTTTCTATTTTTGTCCTTACCAAACGAAACGGGGCAAAAATAACTCTTTGCTGAGTAGAATAATAATAAAAAGAATAGCAGATTTATTTTTGTCCATGTGAAATTGATATGATCATGTCAAATGCCAGTGAAACTAGGGAAAGGGATGTATTTTCACAATGTTTATACTGTAAAGGGTCTAATAAGTAATATGTTCCAAGTTCAGTCATTAATCTTTTTTGTAGAATATGTAACATTCCGTCACTTAATAAATAGTTTTGGAAATAATTCAGGAAATAATTTTGATTTTCGTCCAACAGTTTGTAAAACCAAACTAAATCATGATTTTTTTTAACCCTTTCAAAAACACTTGGTTACACAATTACCATAACTGCATGTGTTATATGTGATTATAGTTAAAAACTATTGTCTGTGTTAGTAGAGCACTAGACTGCTGATGGCATATTTTTGTAGGCCAACCTGAAATTTATCATCACTCTGGTATCTTCAGCAAAAATTCAATAGATTTTTTCCATTGGCTTTTGGATTATTGCAGAAAATGAGCACTGTGGCCAACAGAAGTTTATGATTCTTACATGTTTTCATTATGATAAACGTAACAAATAAACACAACTTTTATTAAATTTGAAGCCTAAATATATTCGTTGGAAGGAAAAAACTATAAGTAAATTAATTTAAACAAAGTAATTTAAACACAACATGGTCACATGACTTCAACAACACCTTCACCTTCAGATAACCTAACAGTAGAATTTGTTTATTTTTTCTTTGATTTGTTTCCTAAAAAGAAGAAAAATAAAGGAAGGAAAAAAACTAAAGGAAAAAATAAAGTACTGAAACTGAGCCGACACCACCGGCATTGGGCCACAATCACGCCAACCAAAACTGAAACCGGGCCAACACCACCGGCATTGGGCCACTCGTCGGTGTGACTGTGGCTCAATGCCGGTGTCAGTACCCAGACTCGGGCCAGTACTGGCTAAGTGTTTCATTTCTCGTCGGTGTGATTGTGGCCCAATGCCGGTGGTGTTGGCCCAGTTTCAGTACCCAGACTCGGGCCAGTACCGGCTAAGTGTTTCAATTCTTGTCGGCGTGATTGTGGCCCAATGCCGGCAGTTTTGGCAGCCGGACTCAGGCCAGTGTATTTGGGCCAATTTTGGGGCGTCATTCATTCCATGTCCATGCCGACTCTGGCAACCGAGTTATTTCATCCGGCCTGCCGGATCTGGGTCATTATCGGGCCAAACCGTTTTGGCTACCTGGGCTGTAGTCCCATTTAGTCACTTGTCAGCAGCCATCTTTTTCAAGACAAGTAAGAGCTTTAAAATAAATCACAAGAGGGCATTACCTATGTATTTTATGTTGTAAAATAAAACATGAAAATATCTTGAGCTTGTGTTCACCACAGACCTTATTACACAAAGAAAATATATTTCCTTATATATGAATGACCAATATATACAATTATTTAATGGTATATTGAAAATGTAATATATTGTGTTAATATATTACAATATATTGAATAATACATAAGGAATTGCCACTTTCATATATTGAAAAATATGTGGCAGTATATTTAATTAGATATTTGAATATATGTAATTTTATATTCAGTAATACACTTCATAACATAGATGTACATGTGATAAGATATGGTACTGCATGTGTAGAAATATGTTGCACATATATTTACTCATGCAGTGTATACACATTCAGTATAGACATGTATAATATAGTTCATATATTTTATAATTATTTATATCTTTCATATTTTCATAATAGCAACAGCACAAGCACACCTGCGTGTACTAAAGTATTTAGCAAAGAGACTATAGTTTTTTATATAGTTTTTATAGACTAGATATCAGCATGCTAAAAAAAAAAGTGCACAGCCATTACTTTTTAAATAAATTAATATACAGTCTTAATAGTCTTCGGCCAGTCGTCAGCCTAACCACAGGCTCTACTCTTCAGGACAACAGTAACCCCAAAAACTCAGATATACCAGAAGCCCTTTTAAATTCCGAAATAATACAACATTAAACACTAACAGATCTCCCACTATATGTGTGTATATACATTCACATTTATTTGGGAACATGAATGTGCAATATATGTGCACAATAAAGGATAAAACTTTGTGAATATTACATGTAATGCTATTTTCTCTTCATTTCTAAATAATTTGATCAATATAGCCATACATGGTCAATGCATATATTGCAGTATATTGAAAAATATAAGCACTAGTTAGTTTCCCATATATGGAAATGTATTATGCAATATATCGCATTACATTTTGCAGTATATTCTCATATATTTTTGTTTTGTATGGGCAGGACAATGGAACTAGAAGTGCTAAAATGCTAACTTATTTCTAAGGTTTGACCTACAAAAACACATCATCCCTGCAACACTGTATTAACTTGATTCACTTTATTTGAACCTGGAACATTCCTTAAAGTAAAAAAGCATTTGTAACCCGTTTAACTTGTAATGTAACATAGTTCAGAGTGAAACAGGATATTCAACTAGAAAAAAAATGTAGGATGGGATTTATTTTTTATCTGTCCTATTAATTTAAAGGGATTGTTCACTAAATGTAATGAACATTCTGTCATCGTCATTCACCCTTAAATTGTTCCAAACGTATTTTTTGAATGAGTTTTTTTTTGAAGAATGTGGGTAACCAAACAGTTTCTGGTCCCCATTGACTTCAACAGAATTATAAAAAAAAAACAAAAAAAAACAAGGGAAGTCAATATTAGTCAACACTATTAGATAGTGAAAAGTGGTCTGAATGACAGGTGTTTGTGGGAGAGGGTTGAAAAGTGATGTCAGCTGCCGGCAGCCAAGAAAAGTGGTTTCAGAGGGTGATCAAGTGATTACATTTTACTGAAACCAAACATTTGCTTTGGAAAAACCTACTGATGAATCAGAACGTGTAAAAGAAAGCGAGGACTGTTCCTTTAAAACTACCTGGTAGCAACGCGCCTTTTCATTGGCTGCAATAAAAACACTCCATCAGATAGCCTGAGTGAATGCTGTAAACGTTTCAATATCCCAGTTTAGATAGTATTGCCGAGAATTAAGTATGGATTTCAAAGGGGTGCTTGTGAAAATCTTCACCCGAAATCGGGAAGTAGTATTATGCGCTGCAGGCACAGCAGTTGCTCTGCTTGGACTCGGTCTAGTATATAAATATAACGTTACGCGTCCAGAGAAAAAGTTCACTCGAGTGGGAGTAGTTACTCAACTGCTGCTTCATCCTATGAAGTCCGGGAAAGCAGTGTTGGTGGAGACGGCAGAATGTCTGCGAATGGGGCTGAAATATGGCGAACTGCGGGATCGGTGAGTTTTTGTTGCACCTTTGTTTTAGAGTCATGCAATTTCTTTGGACGCAAATACATCAATATACACTAATACATTTACTGTCCTAATTAAACTAGGTCTCTTTAAAGGAATGTTTGCCTATAATTATATGACGCACCACAGTGTGTGAATTCCGTTTCATGCAAAGGAACGCTTTTACACGCGCTTAAACGCCTTTTACACATTTTTGTTAAATCTTGACCTGTAAATATGAAATAACAACATGAACAATGGCAGTATTTCTATTTTGATGGTTTACCGTTGCCATGCTGTTGTCTATTTTTGCGCTTGGAGTAACTTTTGTGGCTACCAAAACTTTTGAAAACCTAAAATATAAACACATGTATGTAACAAAATACATACTGTTGTTGTCTGTCTTTGTTTTGGCAACCTTTGGAGGGGTTCAAGTCTTATTTCGATGGGTCTGACGCACCACCTCTGCTGAAAAAAGCAGCTAAAACCAGCCTAATTTGGCTGGCTGGTCTTAGATAGTTTAAGCTGGAAGTAGCTGGTTTTAGCTGGTCTCCCAGCCTGACCAGCTAAAGAAGTGGCCAAAACCCCTGTAAAAACAGAATGCGGACCAGCTAAGACAAGCTGGACGACCAGCTAAAACCAGCCAACCAGTTTAAGCTGGTTTTAGGTGGGGGTTTTTCCCCCAGCAGGGACAAACGCCCATAATTCGTGCCATGACGCTGCAGGCCATTAGACTTTTTCTTTTAAGTTTGTGCATTACAGAGTAACATGGACCGCTGTTCTTGTTCGCTGTAGTGTTAACTGCACAGAGAGCGTGTGTCTGTTGCAGGCACTGGCTGGTCATCACGGAGGACGGACACATGGTGACGGGCAGACAGCAGCCTCGTCTGGTGCTGGTGTCTTTGAGCTGTGAAGGCGGCCAGCTGTGTCTCAATGGACCGCAGATGGAGGAGTTGAGGGTTCCTCTTCAGCAGTCCAATAATGCAGTTGTGGACTGCAGGTAAGTACCCCTGCTGAAAAAAACAGCTAAAACCAGCCTAAGCTGGTTGGTTTTAGTTGGTCGTCCAGCCTGGTCATAGCTGGTCAGCAGGCTGGTTTTAGAGGGGTTTTGGCCATTCTTAGGCTGGGAGACCAGCTGGCCAACCAGCTAAAACCTGCTTAGCCAGGCTGGGAGATCAGCTAAAAGCAGCTACTTCCAGCTTAAACCAGCTAAGACCAGCCATCCAGCTTAGGCTGGTTTTAGCTGTTTTTTTTTTTCAGCAGGGTTATATAAAGCGGCCCTGTAAGTATTTATATTTACATTAAAATGTTTGAATTTCATTGCATAGTATAACTGGCTTCAGTGTCATAATAGTGGATTAGCTTTTATTATTAACTTAATTTTTTTACATTTAATTTTACGTTTATTTATTTATGAAGTCAGTTCTCTTCAAGTTCAAACAGGTGTCCAAAAGAGTTCATCACATTAACTATGAACATGTTCCACCAACCAGAAAGTTTCCAAATACTTTTTGGTCTTCATTCTGAACTATATATCTATTGTTTTATCATTTGACAAACTCATTATGTTTGAAAAGTGTGCCTGCGCTAACTTTCTTTACAATACGTTCCACTTGGTATGCTATTTTGTGGTGTAATTCGATGGCATTCTTACGTTTTAAGCGATTGAAATTGAAGTGGCATGCTGAAAATTGAAAATAAATTTGCTTGTGTCCCTAGAGTCTTTAGTATAGACGTTCAGGGCAGGGACTGTGGGGACGATGTGTCTAACTGGCTTACACGATACCTGGAATCTGACAAGACTGTTCGTCTGGTGCATTATGAACCTCATCTGAAGGCCCAAAGGCCCTCTGAGAAAGAGCCCCTCTTTCCTAAGGATGAAAAGGTTTGATGGACGGCCCTGTACGTCTCATAATACAAATAAAAATTTAAAAAGTGATTTAAAATGATCTCGCCAGAAGAGGGTAATTTAATTTTAAAATCAATTTTTTATGAGTTTTCACATATGTTTCTACCTCCTTTCAACATATGTCAAAATCCAGTACGGTTTCTTGCAATAGCTTTGTCATATGTCTTAAAAATCAGTTACCCAATAATACACAAAACCAACACTATTTTGGAAATTTTGTGATATCACAATTGTACTAAATACTTTAATGACTTTACAGAAGAGATCTAATGTCTCCTGTGACTTTCTTTGTGTTATTCCTTATATCACCACCATTATCTAATCTGATATTTCACAATTTTTTAGGTGGCCTATCCTGATGCTGCTCCAATCATGCTAATGTCAGAGGCCTCTGTTAGGGACCTGAATACCCGATTGGATAAAGATGTTTCTGTCTTTCAATTTCGTCCCAGTATTGTTGTCAATGACTGTGAGGCCTTCACGGAGGTATAACTAAATATACAGTATTACGCAATGTAAGGTGTGTTATGATGTAAAATAAAACTCTGTTATTCCTTAACTAGGACACATGGGATCATATTCAGATTGGCCAAGTGGAGTTGAAGAGAGTTGTTGGCTGTGGAAGGTAACATAGAATATGCATTGTTCTCTAATACATTTTATTTTTTTTTTAATGTAAAATAATTCCGTGCATTAATATGCAGATGCCTTTTTACCACTGTTGACCCTGAGACTGGAATCATCACCCGAAAAGAACCACTGGACACTCTCAAAACGTAAGAGCACACAGACTGAAATATTGCATTTTATTAGACTAATTTAAGATTTACCCAGAGCAAACATTTCAGTCAAACATTTTCTTTTTGTGCTGCTTGCCAAAGAACTTGGCTTGTTGTTCTTTTGTTAATCAGTTACATGTTATCAGGCATGTTAGACTTAAAGCTCTTCATTATTACAGAATCTGGAAAATAATTGCATTATTATACAGCAGTAGAATTCAGTTTGTAAAGCACCTTAATAAACAAATGATGCACCAAAATGAAAATTATTAACCAAAAATCCCTGAAAATTCTGGGCTTAATATTCTATTAACATGCAAAACTATGTATTATTTTTTTATATATGTTTGAATTATGTCATGCATTGTGTGTGCATGAACAAGAAAGGTTTCAGAGTTATACAGTAAGTAATACAGTATTTTATAAAACAAAAAAGTCGAAAAAATAGGATTACTAATAGTTGTGCAAGAAATATAATCATGTAAGAAGCACTTGCTCTGTGCAAAGGTTAATTTCATAATATCATGTTGTCATCCACAGTTTTTATCACTTAATTGTTTTCACTTCATAGCTATCGACTGACTGACCCCAAGCAGAAAACTGCACCAATATTGGGACAATACTACAGCGTAAAGAAAACAGGTGTCCTTCATGTGGGTGAACCCATTTATAAGATCACCTATTGAAATGGCCAGACAGGATGAATGCAGAAGCTTATTTTAAATCTAGTGACTAATTTGCAAGCGACATTGCTTACAAACACAGTTTCTAAAGTTCGAATGAATCCATATTCTTTTCATGAAGTTTAATTGAAGAAGAAAAATAAAATAATATATAAATAGTTTTGTAAAATGTTCTATATTAGCTGTAGAATTCTGGTTGGAATAGATCAAATGTCTTAGAGATTCCAGAACCATTAGGTTTCAGCACAGTTAAAGGGATAGTTGAAATTATCATTATCTACTCCAACCTGTTAGTTTTTGTGGAATACCAAATTATTTCATTCTTCTTTATTAAAAAAAATCTTCTTTTGTGTTCCTCAAAATAACACCTCAACGGTGAGTAAATAATGACCGTTTTCAGTTGAGTGAACTAATTCTTTTAATGTGAAATGAGAAGATGTGAGTTCTGTGATTTGTGTTCAGTATATTCAGTATTCTATATTTTAGGTACTTCGAAATTACCAATGTATTGGGGATATAATTGTTACATTGTATAATGGTCTGGTTTCATGTAACCGCTCAAATCAGGATGTTAATTTAAACACTGTGTCTCCTATAAGGAGGCATGAGTATTTGTCATTAATCAAAACATTGATGTTTTTTCAGTATTGATTTCTCTAAAGCTATTAAATGATTTCAACTCTCAGACACTGTTCATTTGTAAAACATCCAGTAGATAGCGCCATTTCAGTGATTTCAAGGAGTTTCATTTGTCGTGGACAACCAGTTACATAAACTACCTCTCTGCTGTTCTGTATTTACAGTGTTTAGTTGCTACATATAATGCTCTGGGAAAGAATGTTTTAATCAAATTGAGATTGAGATTTTTAATAGTTTTCTAGGTACCAATTTCTCTTAATATTTTATTAGAATGCCTTTTCTTTTGTTATAGTATTGTCATTTGTTTATAGGTTCTGTTTTGTGGTAGCAAATAATGTTTTTTCCCTACACATGTGCATTGTGGACATCAGTTAAAGGCTGTCTGTGACCCAAATTCTCACAGTACTTTCTCTCTTTGGGCCATCAACTGGCTCTCAGTGACTGTTTAACTAACTTTATTGTTTTTCAGGTTAATAGCATTTAAACTTAAAAAGAAAAATTCTGTCATTTACTCACCCCCTCAGGTTGTTCCAAGCCTTTGTGACTTGTTTTTTCCCCCCTCTGTGGAAGACAAAAGAAGATATTTTGAAAAGCGTTGGTTTCCAAACAGTTTTGGTTAACATTGACTACAAATGTATGGGCCAAAAAACCCCCGAGGCATTTCCCAAAATATAATTTTAATGCTTCATAGAAGAAAAAAAAAAGGTTATGTTGGAACAACATGACTGTGAGTAAATAATGTCAGGGTTTTTACATTTTTGGATGAACTGTTGCTTTAAAGAAAATTGAAGAAAAATAAATAATCATCACAGAATATATACACCATTTTCTTGGGAGAGAAAAGTTAATGTAGTGCAGACATCAGATAAGAGAGGAAAAAGTCCTGTTGATTTTTTATTTAGTATATTTTTACGAGTTTTTGTTATCTTGTGTTTTACAATTGTAATTGTAATTATTGCTAAATCTGCCCTCCTTCCAATGCTTCATCAATGAGGGACACACACTACCAGGGCAGATGGTTCCCGCCAGCATGTTTGTCACTCATTCAGTAAACTAACTCCTGTGGTTTTAACTGGGAAAGAGAGTTCTTCATTTTCTTCCTGACGGAAGCCATAGCACATCCACGTGAAATATCTCACTAACATGACAATCTCACTGAGCAGGGTAATGACAATCAAATTTCGGCTTTACTCAATTCTGGTAGCACTTTTTTCACTGTTCATTTTAAAATGTCCTGTTATGTCTTTTTAGTGGCTTCTACAGTTCTTCAAAAGCTAAACAGTTCTGCAGTTCTGTTAGTCATGCTAAACGGGTTACTAAGCTAAAATAACACTGCACTGAGATCTAAACCTTTGTCCATGAGCAACCAGGCAGAACCATCACTGCGGGGTGGGGGATAATCAGGAACGATGTCTCAGGCTCTGTGGTGAGGAAGGCTCACTGACGGCTCGGGGGTGAGAGGGCCCACCCATCTAAATGTTGTTCTGAGCCCCTTGAATTTTCACGGCGGCACTGTTAGAAGTTGCTATATAGGGGCTGTGTCTGTAATTTCTGTACTGTAAGACACCTAAGATGAAAAGTGTCTGCTAAATGACAAGTAATTACAGACTCCCAAATAATCAGAGTGACACTGACATCATGCTGTAGGTCTTTTGTTGTTTTTCAGGCAATGGCCCAAAAACCTGTTTTGAGTGAATGTTCTGTGAATAGTTAAAAGGACAAGCTACATCATTAGTAGGGTGTTTTGTAAAAAGTATTGCTTTGTTTTTTTGGGGTCTTTTCTTGAGTTTGACAACTGGGGCCAATTTATGGGTTTGTGCGGCTCTTGATGAAATCATGAAATTGGGCCCCACCGGTGTCATAACTCCATAGACTCGATGCAGATTTCTCCCCAGAGAAATATAGTCACTGTACACTATAAAACCTGATACGTTCAGAATACTTAAAAATTTGTGGAAACGATTACATCAAAACATTTAAGTAAAATAACTCATCTTTTTTTTTTTGAAGTGAACAATTATTATAAATTACAATTGAGTCAAACTTAAAAGTTTACATTTTATTTGATTTAATATTTAAGTGCACTGTACTTTAAACTATACCATATATAATGTTTTTAATTTCAATTTTGATGCAGTAGTACTTTGTTGAATACAAATACTACCTCAGAAAATACACCTACTGTATGCATTACTCATAGGCTAATCATGCTAAAGTTCAGCATAAATAAAAAAACACAACTGCAGCTGTACAATTGAAGAGTTGTTTATTCAGTTGTATTTTTTTGAAACACTGTGACTGTTTGAACAAGTGTTTCTGAACATGTCAAAACACCGGAAGATCATTCTTCACAGCTGCAGTGCTTGCAGGACTTGTAGTGCTTTCATTGACCACAATGGCAGGAGCGTTAGTGATGTCTGGCTCGCCTGGCGACTCCACCTGGAATAAACATAGAGGGTCCATCTGTAAGTTTAATTTACTAGACTAAAACTAGACAATTGCATTTACTGATATTAGCAGTTCTGTTAATGCACTTAATACTTGCTTTTCAAATCTTTTAAGAACTGTGGGTCCTCTTCACACAGGTACACCAGGTGAGCACAAAGAGCAACATCATGTACAGCCTTCAATGACAAAGCAAACATGAACATTCTAAACAAGCATGCTAACTTTCTTTTATAGATAGTGATGGAGGTATTTAGTGCTGACAAATTAAAACTCACATTAAGATCATAAACATTTAGAATGTCACACAATGTCTCTGACATCTTGCTTGTGCATGTTGTTTCCTGTGATATGTGGAACTCAGCACAAACCTAGAAAACTGCAAACATATAAGGGTCATTCTTTGTCAAATCAACCAAATTTCAGAAACCTACCCAGCTCAAATTTTTGATTTTGTCAATATTTTTTTTCCTGAAGAAAGTTAAACGTATAGTGATGAAAGCCAAAATATTAAATGTCATGGATGTGTATTTGTTGAGTAATCCACTATTTTATAGAGGGGGTTCAAAAATAAAATTTTTACCTCTGATTCAGAATGGTAGCATCCTTATGTTATTTTTACACAGAGATTGGTAGGTCTATTAGTAAAATCTGTTTGACTTCAGCAATCCTTTTTTTTGCATTATGTGCCAGTGGTGACCATTGAAAAATGGGATTTGCATGCCTGTAACTCAAGAAGTATTAAAGGTATCTTGATGCCCTTTAGATATTGGGCCTTAACAAACTTTCCTTTTGGCATCTTCATTTTTAAGGCCCTGTATGGTTCAGCTCCAGAGATGTTTGAATTTCAATATGGCTCCAGAAGTAAACTGTTAAATTGTACACATTTTCAGTGGTCCAAAACCAAATGTGGGTCACTTTGCATAAATATGAAATACTTCTTTTCTTTTAAAGAGGAATATCTGAGGAACAAATAATGTTAAAACTAGAAATGTATCTTGTTTTCTTCTGTCGAAACAACTGCATTGAACGTACCTGTCTGAGTGCCATAAATATTATTTTTCCAAATTCTGCATGCCTGTAACTCAAGAAGTATTGATATCTCAATATGAGTTTAGATTCTAGTTCTTAATAAACTTTTCTTTTGGAATCTTGATCTTCACAGAGATATGGGGATCTCAATGCAGCTCCATATTCAGATTGTTGAACAATACCCATTTTCAGTGGTCAAAAACCAAATGTTGGTCACTTTGTATACAGCTGATACTTATTTTATTTAAAGGGGAATGTCTGAAGAATAGGTCATGTTGAAACTAAAAATGTATCTTCTTTACCTCTATCAAGACAATTACATAGGACGTACCTGTTTGAGTGCCATAAATATTCTTTTTCCGAAGTTTGCGATCCTGGAACTCAAGAAGAATTAAAGATATATTAATATGATTTTAGTCTAGATTCTAGTTCCTAAAAAAACTTTTCTTTTGGAATCTTCATGTTTAAGGCCCTGTATGGTTTAATCCCAGAGATGTTGGGATCTCAATGTGGTTCCATGTTCAAATTGTTGAGTCCTACCCATTTTCAATGGTTGAAAACCAAATTTGATTTTGTGTTTGTCTAGTTATGACTGTTGACACGGCAAGTATGCAAATAATAACAGTAACCCTGGGTTTAGGAATGTACAGTGTGACACGTAAGATTATGAATGACCAGGATTAATCGTTAACTCCGGGTACGAAAGTACGAACAGTGTGAAATGTAAACCAAGATTACCCAGGATCCCATTTACTTAGAGTTTAGAATTACCCAGGGTTATCTTCTCTAACAAGTGTGAGAGACCTTAAATGTTTCAAAGTTTGAGGTATTATCAGTGATTCCTCCAAATATGCCCCTTAGCAGTGGATACTACTTGATCTATGACTATCATCTGTTACAACAATAAAAAAAAATTCTTATAATTAATCCAAATCTTGGTTTATTGATGCATACAATGTGTGGGGAGAGCAACCACTTTTCCCCATGAGATGTGGGATTAGTTTCAGACGCGTAGCTGCGATACTGCATATCTGAACTCTTAGTAGGTTCAGAAGCTGTTAAAATGAACAAAATCCCTTCTTCTAAATATCCCTGAAACTGATTCAACTATAGAACCTTGTGAATAGACCACTGAGAGCAAGTTAATGTGCCTCAACTGGACCAATTCAGTGCATTTTTAGCACTCAGACAGGTATAATCTATTCAGTTGTTCTGATAGAAGCAAACAAGCTACAATTCTAGTTTCAACATTATTTATTCTTCAGACATTGTTCTTTAAATAAAATAAGTATCAGCTGTATACAAAGTGACCAACATTTGGTTTTTGACCACTGAAAATGGGTATTGTTCAACAATCTGAATATGGAGCTGCATTGAGATCCCCATATCTCTGTGACTGAATGATATAGGGCCTTGAAAATCAAGATTCCAAAAGAACATTTTATTAAAAGCTAGAATCTAAAATCATATTGAGATATCTCTAATACATCTTGAGTTACAGGCACGCAAAATTTGGAAAAAGAATATTTATGGCACTCAGACAGGTATGTTCAATGCAGTTGTTTTGACAGAAGGAAATAAGATTTCTAATTTCAACATTATTTGTTCTTCAGATATTCCTCTTTAAAAGAAAAGAAGTATCATCTTAATGCAAAGTGACCCACATTACTCTTGGAACCATATTGAAATTCCAATATCTCTGGAACTGAACTATATAGGACCTTAAAAGTGAAGATGACAAAAGGAAAGTTTGTTGAGTCCCAGTATCTAAACGGGCATATATTTAATACTTCTTGAGTTACAGGCATGCAAACTTTAGAGAAAATTTTTGGAGAAAAGTGCTTTTTCCCCATTTTTGAATGGTCACCATTGGCACATAATGCAAAAAAGGTTGCTAAAGTCAACATATTTTACTAATAGACCTACCAATCTCTGTAAAAATAACATGATGCTGCCATCTTTCTTAAGTAATTTTTACTCCCTGTAATTTGGCTCCGAATCTCAGGTGAAAATCGTATTTTGACCCTCCTCTACAAAATAGTGGATTACTCCGTAAATATACATCTGTGACATTTACTATTTTGGCTTTCGTCTTTGTTTAGGTATTTCTTTCATCGGAAAAAAATATAATCAAAATCAAAAATTTTAGCCAGGGAGATCTGGTTGATTTGACACGGAATGACCCACAAGTAAATATATAACCAATAATGGATATAGAAAAGAGAAAGACAAGTCTGTGACCGGATGTCTGTGAGGAGACATCACACAACTTGCATTTCAACTCAGTAGAATTTACTTTAATTGAAGATAAAAAGCAGTGGGGAGAACACATCCCTGGGGGGCGCCAGTGCTGATGGTATGGGTACTGGATGAGAATTTTCCCAGCCTTACTAGCTGTTGCCTGTCTGTCAGGAAGCTGGTGATCCACTGACAGATGGAGGTGTGCACAGAGAGCTGAGCTAATTTGGACAGGTGGAGGTTTGGGATGATAATGTTAAAGGCTGAGTTGAAGACCAGATGTTGTAGGATATAATGCAGTCCCATGTTGACTGCATCATCCACGGACCTCTTTGCTTGATAAGCAAACTGCAGGGGGTCCAGTAAAGGTCCAGTGATGTCCTTCAGATAGGCCAACGCCAGTCTCAAATGACTTCATGACCACAGATATTAGGGCCACAGGTCATTAAGTCTTGTGATGGACTTTGCATAGCTCCAGTGATCTGTTGAAGATCTGTGTGAAGATGGGGGCCAGCTGGTCAGCACAGGTTTTTAGAAAGGCTGGTGTAACACCGTCTGGGCCTTATGCTTTCTTTCTCTTCTGTTTCTATAAATAAATAAAACTCAATGAAACTCATTCAAATCGTCAGCCAGATGTTGATTCAACACAGTGCTGGGGGATGGTGTCTTGTAGTTGGTGATGTCTTTCAGTCCTTTCCACACTGATGCAGGGTCATTGGCAGTAAACTGGTTTCTCAGCTTTTCGGAGTAGTTCCTCTTACCCACCTTGATCTCCTTTGTCAGTGTGTTTTTGGCCTGTTTATACAGGACTCTGTCCCTATTCCTGTAAGCATCTTCTTTCGCCTGACGGAGCTGTCTGAGTTTTGCAGTGAACCACGGTTTGTCGTTGTTGTAAGTTAAATGAGTCCTGGTAGGGATGCACTTATCCTCACAGAAACTGATGTATAATGTTACAGAATCTGTGAGCTCGTCCAGATCTGTGGCAGCAGCTTCAAAAACACTCCAATCAGTGCAGTTGAAGCAGGCTTGTAAATCCCGCTCTACTTCATTAGTCCAACGCACAGGAATGCACAGGATTGTGGGATATCAAAGGCAGTGAAGGATACATATATGCTGCCTTCAAAAATTGATCAGATGAAAGTATCATAGGAGACAGGAAGTGAAGCTGACATTGGATTTGGAGGTGCCTTGATGCCTTCCTACCTTGGAATGCAATCTCTGAAGGCAGCATTTTTCAGCTTTAGGACGCAGCCATTCACTCAAGTAGCGGTATACACAGAAATGGTGATTCACACAAAATGAAAACTAAATTCCTCATTCAGAAAATGTAATTGTTTTAAGTTACATCAATGTAATAGATAATTGTAGTGTTCTCATTTTTTATAAGTTAAGAGCTTGTCTAAAGGGATAGTTCACCCAAAAATGAAAACGAAGTAATCATTTACTCACCCTTGTGTTGTTCCAATGCCGTATGACCTCCTTTCTTTTTCGGACCACGAAAAGTCCCATGTGTTTGTCCGTATAATGACAGTGTATGGAGAAGTTTAAAAAAAAACAGCAAAGGTATCACAGAGTTGTCCCATGCGACACGTGATGTATATTCCAAGTGTTCTCTGGGTATACGATAGGGCATGGTGAGAAACAAACTTAAATTTAACATATTATTTAAAGGGGAGGTCTAATGCTTTTTCATGCATTCTGATTTATTTACACTGTTAAAGAGTTGTATTCTCTTGCTAAACATGGACAAAGTTTCAAAAAGCGAGTTGGATGTATGATGTTTTCCAATATCAGTATTTCTGTGCCAAATACACTCCTCAGGGTTCTTATAAGTTTCGGAAAGATTTTTTTGAGTATGTCCCTGTATGACGTCACAAAGGGCGGAATTCCTTGTATGGGCATTTCTCCCGGAAGCGCGCACACACATTAACCAGAGCAAGATCAGCCCATCAATGTGCTTTATTCGGGTTACGGAAGTCGTCGGCAGCGATGCACAGGACTTGCTTGAGAAGGATTTGTCATTTTGTATTTAGACCACAAAATCAACAATGTCACCAAAGAAGTGTGTTTTTGGTTGTGAGGGAAAGAAAACCTTGTTCAGTTTCCCAAAGAACCCAGCATTAAGGGAACAGTGGATGCAGTTTGTTTCTCCGTGGCAGCAACAGAGTTGTGCAAGTGTGTTTGTTTGTTCCGGGCATTTCAGTGACAAATGTTTTATAAACAAATTAAATAAAATTTAAGTCAATAAAGTTTTTGTTACTGTTTTATGTCGATGTCACAGCTTGCTACACAAAAGCTTCGCGTGCTCGTGACTCTTTAGCTCCGCCCACGGCACGCCTCCAGGATACAGCTGTATCTGTCTTTTATAAATCTGATAAAACAAAAGACTCTTTGGAGATTTGAAGGATGCAGTAATACTCTATAGGTACTCAAGATTAACATGAGATTGGCAGAAAAAGTGTTTTATGTCCCCTTTAACAAATATTCTGACATGGCCATTGGTCTCTGTGCAGGACTGTGCTTTCTTGAGACTCTATTAGCCCATTAAAAAATGCCCTTACAAAGGATAAAAGGGAAATCAATCGTAGGGGACAAATAACAGAAAAGATTTCTGATGCAGGTTGTCACTGGTTGAAATTTCATATTAACTTCCCATATAACTACGAATATAAATGTTTCAGCGCAACACACTCAAACAACATTTGAACAAAACAGTTAAAAAATGATTAGAAGTGATCATAAAGCTCAGAAAAAAAATTGCTTTAAAGGGATCTAAAATTTTTCACCCAGAAATGCAAATAATTTGCTCACTTTCATGTCGCTCCAAACCTATATGACGTTCTCTCTTCTGTGGAACATAAAAGAAGAGATTTTGAGAAATGTCTCAAAATGTTTTTCAATAATCTCCAAAACTGTTTGGTTCCCAACATTCTTCAAAATATCTTATTTTGTCTTCTGCAAAAGAAAGGAAGTCCTACAGGTTTGGAACAACATGACAGTGAGTAAATGGTGAGAGAATTTTCATTTTTTGGTGAATTATTCCTTTAAGTCATTTTAGATGAAAGTGTCCTCTAAATCAGAATTTCTCAAACTGGGGTTCCTCAAAGTTTTTGGGGTCACTAATTCAAAAGTTTGAGAAAATTAAGTCTAAATGACTGCTTGCATACTACTTATTGGCAGTATAGTGGCCTGTATGATATTTGTTGGGGGCCATAATTAGGCAGTTCTTGATTTTTGAGTGTAGACAGGCGCCCATTATCTGAAGATGCCCATTATAACTTATATAGCAAACAACTTGTGTGATCTACAGTACCTTTAGATTCTTTAAGATTATCATAAAGATGAAGAAACTACAAAATATGAGTACCCTGAGATTCAACCTAATTAAGATACATGTTAGAACATGTGAACTTGTTGACAGAAATATAGACTAAAAAGACCTGAAAGAGTAGCAGAGAACCAAGTGAAAATATATTCTTACGTCCTTTGGGCACTCACTGTAACCAGTCGTCACAAGCCATTTTAGTTGAAGACCCTTCAAATTGTGCAATACAACCCAGAGCTACTTCCCCGGACACATCTGGGGGCCCCTTTTAAACTACAAAGTTCTGAAGCGCAAGAGTTGCATACAAGTGAACCTCAGTGCTGTTTTTACCTGTCTGGCAAATCATCACCTTTAGGCAATCTCCTAGACATCACCGGACACAATCTGGGTGGCCCTTTTAAACTACAAAGATCTGGTGCACAATATTTGCGTGTAAGTGAACCATAGTGATGTTTTCAGAAGTCTTGACAAATCATCATCTTAAGGTGATCTGTTAGACAAGTCCTTAAGATTTCTGTCAAACATATATTTTGTGCTGTGGCTTTTTGAAACCTAGATTAGTTTCTGATTGCCGTGAATGCAAACAATGCAGTTCCAGCATGTCCCCCAGAAACTTCCAATTTCACCTCAAATACTTCAGTGCCATAGAGTTGAATTCTTAATCACCTTAATATCTTATACATGCAAGACCTTTGCATCACAATATTGTACAAACACTGCAAATACGGCATCTAAGTAAATATGTGCATTTATATAGAATTGCTGATAATATACTGTACAAATATGTAAGATGATGGCAGATACATTATGCTCTGAATAGTGACGACTTAAGAGATAACGCCTTTAATGTTGCTGAGGTAAAATTTAATGGGAATTTGTGTTTTTCATGACCTACTTTTATTAAACATCGTATAAAGTGTTGGAAAATCTTTTTTTCCTTGGCACTTTATGGGCGACTTTATCATAAAAAAGGGCAAATCACATGTTCACTTAAAACAAGTGTTTTATTAAACAAAGTTTTTGTGGAATAACAGTTAGCAAAAGCTCAATTGTTCAGCATTAAAAGTATTTCCATTTTCAAAGTCCGTTTTACTTTTGGAATAATATGCAAGTATGTGCATGTACAATATGACTAACTTGCATATATATATATATATATATATATATATAAACTATTTTAATACAGCAAAATTCTAAAAACCTGTTCAGCAATAGTGGTTCCCCTTAAATCTTCAATCGCAAATCATTTTTTCTAGTTGACCTAGTACTACAAACACCAAGGGTTTAGTAAAATACCTAATTTACACCCTCATATAGACTTGGTTTGGATCTGCATTAAAAATAATTTTATTGTAAGCAAGACAAAACACTTTATTGAACCATTTTTACTTGCCCCAACAAAGACTTGTGCATGGCATATATAAGTTTGCTTTCTGTCTGTGTCTATTAAAGGAAAAGCAGTGCCACTTTTGGTTTACTTTTCAAAACTGTGCATTTTTGGCTTTCTTAGGTATGTCATAAAATTAGCACATTTTTACAATGGGATGTATTTTAGTTTCAAAGAGTTATGTTTAAGAAAGGCTTTCAAACACATTTTTTTTTTTACATTTAGAATTTCTCCTTTTAATTTGAGTTTTGATCTAAAATAAAGATCATTGCCCCAAACTAATTACTTAACCACATTCCAAAAATAAGACCAACATTTGAAGAATGCTTCTATGTCGCATGTTAAACGAAATCAACTGTTGGCGCAGGACTTTTGTGGTTTTCTCTGGTCTCTCATATCACACATCTGACTGACCTCAAAACTGCTATTCAATGATACATTGTTTGAACAGGATCTCTTTGAATTCTCTTTACTGCTCTACATTACTACCATCTAATTACTACACCACACGCATGGCTTATTTAAACAGTTTTCTCTTTTTTGAGAGCGGGATATTTTCTTTTTGCTGTTGTCTTTTGCTGTTGTCTTGATTCTTTTTAGAAACAGTCACCTTAGGTTTGCTCTTCACGGGTTTCTTCACCCCTCTTTCAGTCTTTTCAATCTTCTGTAGCCAGACCTTGGGCTTTGTCACATCTTTTGGTTTTGTTGGTTTGAGAGATTTGGTTCTCTTTCTTTCCAAAGCTCCTTTTATAGACAGTTTGGGTTTGTGAGATGGCTTTCCTGTGGCTTTTTTGTCCTTCTTGGTTTGTAACAATGACTTCTTGTTCGGAAGAACCTTCTTTGGTGTTTTTGTGCTCGCGTTTATTTGCTTCTCCTTTGCTTGAGTTGTCTTTTTTAACTTTTCTTGGCTCAACTTTGCCGTAGTGGTTTTGCCCGGGATTTTTTTCTTTGGTGCAGATGTAGTGGGTTTGGCCCTTGTGGGCTGGCGTGTGCCCGGTGGTTTAGTGGGCAGTATGATCTTTTCCAGTGGTGATCTTGTAGGTGTTTCACTTATGCCAAGCACGGTCACTTAAAAAAATATATTTATATGAGTCTTCAGGCAATTCTGTTGCATAATACACATTTCAATGAGTTTCTCTGGTAATCTTAAAAAAAAAAAAAAAAAAAAAAAAAATATATATATATATATATACACACATAGTATGAATATTTTCCAACCACAATTGCATTAATATGTATATTGTGCCTTATATTGTACTGTGCACAAACCCACCCGCTTCATCCTCTGCAAATGAGATGATGAACTTGTGGTGATGATTTATAAGGCCGGGAAAAGAGCAGGTTTTTGTGTCACCCATACATACATTCTTTTCCTTCCAACTCCCAGATTTCTTATCCTCCTCCAGAGCCATTAATCGTCTGAATAGGAACAAAAGCTTGAATTGTCATTTTTCCCAGACATATTTTAAGAAAAGAAAAGAAAAAAATTAAGTAGAGACCGAATAACCTAATGAGCTGTAATTCTCATGAGCTGTGACTTTGTAGCTGTAATTGAGAGTTAAATTATGCATGAAAGACAGTTAGGTTTAGTTTCTCTTAAAGTTTTTCAAAAACGAAAGAGAGTTGGCCCTTACCCACTCATAAAGTCTCCAAAAATATAAAGACCATTGAGGTTGGGTGATTCGCATCCTCTGTACACGTAACCTCCAGTAACGGATTTCCCAACATGGTGTCCATAGGCAAATATTGGAAGAATGTCATCTATAAAAACAAAATATTTGTGTGGGCTTCAACAGGATTTGTGTAATTAAAACAATGTGTAAAGAAATGAGAGTCTGTTCATTATATACTTATATACTTACTCATAAGTTAATCAGTTTCATTCAATTTCATTCTAAAAAGTACCTTCTGTTAACATTTCTTCAACATTTGAGTTGCTTTGATCCTGAATTATTCTCTTTCTTTCATTAAAGGGGTCCGACTAACTAAAGTTGAAAAAGTGAAAAAGCATAATAGGACCCCTTTAAAACACAGAATTAGATGTTTTATGAATACAGAATCTCAAACATGCTTTCTACATACTAAGATAGTTCAAATTATTTTAAATGAACCATTCATTTCAAATAATTTGAAAAGCTCCAGAAATCAGGAGCACAAATTTATTGACTGGCCAGTGGTATGAAGTTCTCCAGTGACCAATTTCATTTAGCAGTAAAAATGTTTGGAATGCTCCATTTGATCTGCCATTTTCTCTGACCCAGATGTGTGTGTGGTTATTCTACGGTTCAGCTCACCTAGAGAAGAGTTCTGGCATAATTTCATATCAAAGCACTCAAAGCCTTCTTTGGCCCTCCATCCATAGTTTCCTCCCTTCACAATGATGTCAACCTCCTCGTATCGATTTTGACCCACATCGCCGCAGAATATCCTCCCTCTCCCGTAACCTGTGAGCAGATCCCCTCGATCCACTGAGCAGCGCCACATATTCCTCACACCATAGGCATAGACCTCTGGCTTTGCATCAGGCTCTCTGAGAAAGGGATTGTCTGGAGGAATCTTATAGGGCTTCCCATCTATACTGCTACCATCCACATCAATCCGAAGCACTTTTCCTAATAATGCTGATCTGAAACATATTTGCATAGCAGGTAAAACTTTTATGATAAAGTGTCTGAGAGGGAGTTACTGGAAAGAGATTTATCAAAGCACTAAGCATGATTTGTGACACTCATACTATTAATTCTAAACCAATTATTAAATGTTCAAATTTTGTCATCTTAAAAACTGTCCTTACCTGTTTTGGGAATTTCCAAACTTTCCAAAAGGGTCTCCTGCTTTTCCACCATCCCCTGTAAAGATGTATAGATATCCGTCTAGACCAAACAGAAGCTGCCCACCATTATGGTTTGCCGCAGGCTCCTCGATCTCAAGAAGAACTCTGTAGATACAGATTTGTGTAGAACTTTCAAGAAAAAATTGAGGAAATCTGCATAAAATAGCCTACTATTCACAGTCTACTGTCATCTTAAAGGGATAGTTCACAAAAAATAAATGTACTCACCTGCATGTCATTCAAAAACCTTTATTTGCAGTATTTTCCATACAATGACAGTTCGTAGTGACCATGTCTGTCAAGATCCAAGAAGGCAAAAAAAAGCACCATAAAAAAGGTCTGTACCACAATATTCGAAGTCTTCTGAAGCCATATGATAGCTTTGCGTGACGAACTACGAAATCAACTATGGCGAGAGTTTTGACTTCAATGACATTTGGTCATGAGACACGAAAGAACCAATGAGGTTTGATGATGTCATTAGCATGCAGCTTGACATGAGATATAATAATTTGAAATCTAAAGCATTTTTGAGACTTGACCAACATGTTGAAGACGAATGCAAAGAAGAAAAGAAGAATCTGATAAGAGAAGAATTTTAGTTCTACAGAAAAAATAACAGCGTGCAGATATGGAACAACTTTAGGTGAGAAATTTTTTTTTTTGAGTGAACTATTCCTTCAACACGTGTATTTTGACAGCATGTGCATGGATCAAACCTATTAACCTCTCTGAGTGGGGGTCTGCCACGTTCATGTCATGAGCCGAGACCTTCATCTCGCTGATGCGAATTTTCTCCAGCTTGCCGTTGATCAAAATGGAGTAGTAGATGAAGAAGCGCCCACTGTTTCTGTACTTCGGATGGAAGGCGAGACCCAGGAAACCTCTTTCATCTCCCAGCCATGGTGTGGTCAACACCTCCCCGCTAATGTCCAGGAAGGGCTGTTCTAAGCGGCTGCCGTCTTTCAGATACACCCATACAAAGCCAACCTGTTCTGCCACGAACATGCGGTGTGTATCATCTCCGCTGTGGACCATCAGCACTGGGTTCCTCAGCCCATTGGCCACTTCCGTCAAGCACAGCTGCAGGCAGCCTTTGGTGTCCTCCACCACCTTGCCCAGACTGCTGTACAGGTCATTGTTCCTTAGGACGTTAGGGTAGCAGTAGTCCTGGTCAGAGAGGTTAATGAGGTTGCAGAAATGCGAGCGGTCTTTCTCACACGTCTCCAGCAGGGTTCGGCTGTTGGTTAGGTACTTGACCACAGAATGGCACTTGCTGTGGAAGTCTGAGCAGTAAGTGAGGCACAGTCCTGGTAGGTGCCGCACTGGAGTGTACGGGTCTTCAGCATCAAACAAGTGTGCGGCGTAAGGAGAACACTCCTGCGAAAGAGCAATACAAGTCTTACAATTAACTAGACTTTTACAGTTTCTGAAGCTTACTGGTTCAAGTCAAAAGTCCCCACCCACAAGTCTCTGATGTTCTAGTCTATAACAGGGGCCCAGTCCTGTTCCTGGAGTTCTACCATGCTGTAGAGATCAGTTCCAACCAGTGCTGTAGACCCATCTTGAGTCCGATTCCAAGACCATTTTCATGGACTTGGGAGCATTTGGACTAAGCCTTGACTCAGACTCCAGACTTGAGTACTACAACACTGTGGAAACGTTTTGTGGTCTGTGCCGTCACTTGCATATGATCTGCTCTGTGCTATTGTATCTTCAGACCGGAGCACACTGTGTGTGTGTTGCAGAGATTCATGTAACACTGATGCACCAGTCTTCATCACCCCAAAGGAAAGCATATTTACATTGTCTAAATCAGAGGTTCTCAATTCTAGTCCTCGCGTATCCTTGCTCTGCACATTGTGTATGTATCTCTTATCACTTCAGACGTTCATTCTATTCGACCGTAAGTGCCCTGAGAAGTGGACTTCAAAGGATATTCCACAATGATTCCTGTTTGAAGGGAGCATATATGTTCCATTCAAAAGGCATTAAAGTGTGCAAGACGTGAATTTAAATTGTATTCATTTACAGATGTATATCATGTATATATATATATATATATATATATACTTGTAAGTCTCATCTGTCTGTGAAGACACTGCGGTCAGTGGTGTAGCGCAAATCCGTGAATAAATGTTCCGAAGTAAACTTCAACGGATTTCCCGTGCTCAGGGAGTAGGGAGCAATGAACACAGTGTAGAGACCCTATCGATCGGAACAGTTCATGCATGGCACATGAAATCAGATAAAAAAATAAAATATTTTAGAAGAGAACGCAGCATCACAGTTATCTGAACCAATGAGCATTAAGCTGTGACGTCAGTCAGACGTTTCCCATCATGCTTTTGATCAGCGCAGTCGGTGGAGAGCAACTGCGCTCGACTGCATAATCTGACACAGCCGCCTCGCCGTCGCGAGAGTTTTTTTGCACACGTCAGCATGACATCAGAGCAAGTCGGAGGTAAGTCGGACACTTTTCTAACCGGCATGCATCTCGCGGTGATCACCGTTGATCGATTCTGTGCAGAATTTGCTCATCTCAAACAAGCCCAGTCTCTTCAAACAAGCTGATGATCTGAATTTGGTGTGTTAAATAAAAGAGACATGCAAAATATGCAGAGCAGGGGGTCGCCAGGACTGGAATTGAGAACCACTGGTCTAAATCGTTCAGACTAGGACCGGGCAACTCTGGCCCTTGAGATTTCTTTCCTATAGAATGTAGCTCCAACCCTGATCAAACTCACCTTCTAGCAATCCCGGAGACCTTGGTTAGCTTGTTCAGGTGTGTTTTGTTAGGGTTGGAGCTAAACTCTGCAGGAAAATGGATCTCGAGGGCCAGAGTTGCCCACCCCCATTCAGACCTTCTTTAGCAGGGGTGTCCAAACCTGTTCCTGGAGGGCCACTGTCCTTCAGAGTTTAACTCCAACCCTAATTAAACACACCTTAACCAGCTAATCGAGGTCTTCAGACTCAGACAAATGTTTTGGAGCTGGTTGGAGCAAAACTCTGCAGGATGTTAACCCTCCAGGAGCAGGATTGGACACCCCTGCTCTTCAGCCCTATATCTAGACTCAGACTCATACAGAACCTTCTCTCTGACTCAACTTTTTCAGATTTGGCCTGGACTCTGACTCAAATGATCTGTTCTTGACTATACAACACTAGTTCAGACCCTGTTCCAACAGACCTGTTTGTAATTATCAAGTGTTCCTGAAGAGCTTAATTGGTTCAGGTGTATTTAATTAGGACTGGAGCTGAACTTTCCAGGAATAATATTCTCTATAACAGGGATCCTTAAATCTGGCCCATGAGATCCACTTTCCTGCTCTAACCCTAATCAAACACACCTGAGCATGCTAATCAACATCTTCAGGATCATTAGAAAATCACAGGTAGGTGAGTTTGATCAGGGTTGGAACTAAACTCTGCAGTGCACTGGCCCTCCAGGGCAAGATTTGAGGAACCCTGCTCTATAATATGGCCTTGGTTCCTCCTTAAATGTAAGTTACTTAATCTCCCCCAGTGAAAACTACATGCAAAATCACTTCAAAATGTAACTGTACAACTTTTAATAGAGCCTGATTGGAGGTATCATTAATGTGCAGCTCAAACACACTATAATCTTTAGATTTGGAGTTTGTTTTTAAAAGATCTCACATCTAATCAAATGTATAAGCAATAATAAGCCTGACGATTAAGCACCACTAATAAAATAATTTACTGTAAATTTCTGCAAATGTATTTACATCAGTGAATCACAGCTACTGAGAAAAACAGAAATCATTTAAGCATTTAAACGTATTAAGATATCATATATGTAGACTACACTCTATTCTGTTGTTAAAAGCAAACTTTTCCAAACTATAAAAAAAAAAAGTCCGAATTACATCCCTTATATTTCAGATTTGATATTAAGCTATTTAATATAAGAGAGCAATGGGCAAATGCAGGATATTAGGCTTATTAAATATAATGTTCTTCAGGGCACTATTAATTGTTCAAATCGTTGTGTAATGTAATATAATATAATATGAAAGTGCAACTTTCCAGATACCTTCTAACACACATTTCACAACATTTCAAAAACAACCTGGTTAAAACATAAATAATATATAAACATACATATATATATATATATATATATATATATATATATATACAGAAAGTGTATACAGTGCAATATATACA